>NC_137706.1:16796337-16841337 GCF_964034855.1 Anser brachyrhynchus | reverse complement strand
AATCTCAAAACTAATAGTTCTGTCAGACAGAGTGGTTGAAAGACAGATGGACAAAGGAGGAAGAGCTCTGACTAAGGCTTAGGTGTTTATCTTGGCTTGTGGAGAATGTAACTCCTATGTACAATGTATGTTTTTTAAAGGTATTTTAAACTGATTTGATTACCATAGAGCTGACACACACTGCACAAACGGAACAACAGGCGGGGAAATTCATTTATAATAGCTAGTAAATGAATTTTCCCAATGCTTGCTTGTTCTTTTTGCACAGTATGTGTCAGCTCTATTGTAATCAAATCAGTTTAAAATACCTTCTTTGAAAAATATAGCAGTATTTATTACCAGCTCATACCTTTTTGATCTGAAATAGATATATGTATGTATATATATATGCATATAAAATACCTTCTTTGAAAAATATAGTTGGATTTATTACTAACCTACCTTTTGGTTCTGGAATACATACATATGTATATATTCATGCGTGTATGTATACATATATATGGAATGGGATTTTACATATGTAAAAGGATGAGGGAGGCAGAAAGTTTCACATAGTTTCAATGGTACTCAGTCAGCCTTGAATTCAGACAGAAATCTCAGAGGGAAAATTACTCTACCAGACTTGCAAGCATACCAGTGAGACAAATGCATAGTGAAGAGTGGGTACAAAAGATTAGTCTAAGGAAAACTTCATGTCTCTCCTCCCAGCTCATCACACGGGAAGGTGGATTTTATGGGGCTCCTTATTCAGTTTCTGTTGCTTCCCAATATTAGCACGCTGGCAATGACAAGGAAACTAACTGATGCTCTGTGCATAGCCCTTGTGTTTACTGCAGCCTTTCCTGCTAACATGTTTTAACTCTGAAATGAAGCTGTATGGTGGCACTGCCCAGCTGGTAGCGGCAGGGCTGAACTTTGGATTATCCCATGAGCCAGAGGAGGCTCTTTGTCATCTGCTCCATCTCCTGCAGCATGAGGACAGATTAAGGGACAACTCTGCCTGCTCAGGCCCAGCTCACCGAGTACCGAAGCTATGATTCTGTTCTCCACGGTGGCTCCCATGTGAAGGGACAGGGCCATTTCACCCAACAAGTACAGACCAGCGAGTCTGGAACACTTGCTCCTCCCTGCACCAGCTTTTTGTAGGTGCTGAAAGGCTGACCACCAGCCAGCAGATTTACACATTCAGACCGCAGCCCATGGGGAAAAAAACTTTCTTCACTTCCGTTTAGCCTCGTTTCCTAAGGAAAGGGCATCTGTGGGGCCATACTCTTTGGGTATGTACGCTGTTGTCTTATCTTACCCCACTCCCATCATTTCTGAAACCTCAGTCTGACTCCAGCTGAATCTGGAAGAGTGTTGTGGCCTCCAATCTATTACATTGCCAAAACCACTGTGAGAATAAGCCACTGGGCAGAGGGCAGAAGCACTGTTAATGGAGAAGGGGGCTGTCTCATGAGCACAACCTTTATTAGACATCAGAGAATCAGGGCAGAGGAATGCCCCTGAGGCAAAACTTCATTAGGTCCTGCTGCTTGAGGAATGACTGGCTTTTCCGTCCCACAAAAAAAGCCTTCTGGGGTATAGGTTACGCCTCTCACAAAGACAATTACAAAAGGATGCGGCCGATAACTAAAAATGGTGCCACATTTTGTGCAGGGCAAAACCATTTCCAGCCTGCAGGAATCTTTCTGGGGACTTCACTGGGCAGAGAAAACATCTGCGCTTCTGGGTGGAGCTCCATGGGAAACATCTTTCTCAGCCCAGGAAAATGTTGGAGATTCCAACGCTTTCCTGTGCTGGCTCTGGAAGAATCACAAGTCCTTTAGAGGCTTTTAATGAGCAAGTTGCCAGGGGTCGGCGGGACACCCACCCGAAGCAGTGTGCCTGCTTGCAAGCCCTTCTCCTGTCTCATTCTGCCAAAGGTTTGTGTCTTGGTGCCCAGGAGATTTGTGATTTCAGGGTGGTTCCATCGTTTACTTCCTGAAATGTATCCAATCTCTATCGCATTTCAGAGGTGATGCAGTGCTGAGGAAACATGTTACAGCACATAACCTGTTTGCAGCAGAAATATTACTGGCCTGGACCGGCACATGGGTTGGATCCTTGTGCTGCTGGGGTCAGGGGCTGACACAGCTTTAACTTAGAGGAGGGATGTAACAGTGAACTGCAAATGTGTTGTATGAGACCAGATCACACCCTGGCCTGACTTGAGTCAAAGCCCCCTTAGCCCTTCACAGTTGTAAAACACACGAACCATTGCAGTCAGAAGCAATCTGCTGTTCTTGGGCAGGGGGACTGCCTGCTCTGAGTGTCCTGGCTTGGGCCCATCTCCTCTTTATCAACATTTGGCATTGTTTTTTGAATAACTTTTTCTTAGTTATTTCCTTTGGTTTCCAAAAGAAAAAAAAATGTTGGCAGAAATTTATTGAAACAGTATATTCACCCATTAAGAGAAAAACAAAACAAACAAAACAAAAGAAACAACCAAACAACCACACCTTCAAACACTTCCTGGACAGGAATGCTTGCACAGGCAGGCACCTCCAGGCATTTTATTTGCCATGAAGCAGAAGCAAGCAAGCTTTTTAGGCATCAACCAGACGGATGCTGCTGGATTTTCCTCGCCACCACTGGGGGGAAACTGAATTTTCTTCCCTGAATTGCCTGGCTGATGGGAAAAAAAAAAGAAAGAAAGAAAAAAAAAACCTATCGCATCACTGCAATGTTGAAGGCACTTCAAAAAGCCTCAGATGTTTAACTATTGTGCTAGTGATCGTACATTCACATTGGGCTGCAGGCCAAAAAAAAGGAGAGAGAAAGAGAAAAAAATAAAAAGCAAGAGTCTTACAGCTGAAATGCTATAAAGTGCTGAATTTTACCTTAGAGCTAAACACTCTTCAGTGACAAATTTCAAAGGCCATATGTATAGTATTTTCATGAAAAGCAGAAGACCCTAAATTTCTTTGTTTAACTGGAAGCAATTTCCCTCCCTGAACAGGAGGCTTCTGTAGCTCACCTCATTTATTGCGAGGCCACAATTTTTTTTTTTTATTTTATTTTGTTCTGGCATTGAGAAATCTCAAATAGTAAGGGCACTAGAAACTGAAGAAAAAGTATATTTGCTGAAATGCCAAAATGAAGGTTTGGAAGAAAAGAAACACTTCCATCTTTGATTGTTTCTAGGCATACTTCAAGCACACTGTGCATTGGAGAACAGTTACCATGCAATTGTAACAAGAAGAGATAGGAAGGGTGAGAAGGGTCTTCTTTTTTCTTTTTTTGCTGTTGTTTTTATTTTTCCCCCCAGTACAATCAAATTGGAGACATGCTACAGTAGCCTTTCTGCTGTCAAATTAAAGCTTTAGAATAAATAAGATGGAAAAGGTTCTATATGTTGTATGATGCCACCTTCTGAGCTATGTTGTTAGACTTGAGCTGTAAAGTTTTGGGCATCATGTTATTTTTAAGAGGCTGAAGGCACTGAGATTCTTTTAATCTTCATCCTCTATTTTGACCCTCAGTAACCATGTTGCCATCTTTTCCCTGAACTTATAAGGTTTAGAGATGTACTTTTGTTTTTGGTAAATGGAAGTTAATTTCCCATGTAATCACATGCTTCCAGGAGCTGGGACTTCAGAAGCTATTTTTAGAATTGGCACCACCAGGAATATTTAGATATTAAGTTTACTATGAAGGAAGCTGGAAGAAATCTGTATGTAGGAAGGCTTACTGAATATTCACACAAATTACTCCAGTGAATCTCATTTTCTAATGCTGTCTTCTCTTCCTGGCTGTTCTTACCAGCAAAGTTTTGATCTCAGTGTTTATGTAAAGTTCACTCTTGTCCCAGTATTTGTGTTCCCACTCAGGAACAGCTTTTTGCATGAGAGCCTGTTCTCTGGGAAATTGTGTTATATCCTCCTGACAAAGCTGAAAAGCTAAAGGTCAGTCATTTGGGAAATGGAAATGATACAGCGTCCGATCAGTGTGCATCATGTGAATATTAGCGACTGAAAGTTCATGAGCTCCAGCTGACACAACGTTTGCTCGCTTTCAGCATTTGCTGAAGCTCTGTGGATAACAGCAAAACCCATGACAATGACAGGGACACTGTCAGGACAGAGACAACTCCTTTCCGCCAGGACACACCAGCGATGCCTGTCCCAAGCCATGCACCAAAGCACTCCTTGCCTCCAGGGATTAAAACTGAGCTCATTCCAGCCACCCTCGTTGCTGCTTACCACGTCCCACTGGTGAGAGCAGGCGGCAGTTCTCCATGACCAAGGGTTGCAGCCTCTGCTCGGGGATTTTCTTGGAGCCAGTTTGCAGCGGGCATGAATGATTTTAATTTTTTTTCCGAGCTTGACCCATGGTATTTATGTTCAGCGCTGGTTGTGGCAGCAGTTTTTACTTCTCACATTCTTGATGCATCAGAGCATCTAAAACACAGCCAAAGAGCCAGAGTTCTGTTGCCATTAGCTCATTAGGCTTTACCTGGCACTTGGGAACACGATATAATTAAACAGAAATGGAGGCAAAGACACACACGCAAAATCACATCTTCTTTTTACCAGCAGGACTGCTGCTTGATAGACATCAATATTTCCTGTCAGCTCCAACAATGCCAGAGAAATGCATGCCTCGCTTTACCGTTAACTTTTAAAAATAGTTTGCTTAAGTCAGCTCATTGCAGGGCCCTTTGTGCTGCCTGACAGCTGCCCGGGAGAAGGCCACCAACTTCCCCAAAGTGTGCAGCCCTCTGTACAGCTGGCACCAGGGCTTGCACATGAAATCCTCTGAAGATAAATTCGTACTCATGAAGGACAATCATCCATGGATCTCTGCTGTATCACTTGCCTTAAAAGCAGGACTTCATTGATCAGTGATGGGCTGAGGCTGGCCTTGATTAACCAGAGAGATTTCCGTCCTCCGGGTCTTGTGAAGATGTAGCCAAAGAAAGCAACCCCTTCCATCCCCTTGCTCCCTGAAGATGACAGGACAGGCTTGACATCCTAATCCTGCAGGCTTGTCTTAGTCTCTGAAAGGTTCTTGCAGTGTCAAAGCAAGCAGCTGATCACAATCTTCATGCCAGACCCAACATCTTCATTCCAATGAGCAGCTCTCACATTAAATTTCCACATGTTGTACCCCCCACTGCCCTCCACTGCCTCCACTCCCCCTTTTCAAAGAAAGGAGGCTTCTCTGCTGGAAAACAAAACAATACAGACTTGAAAAAAAAAAAAAAAAAAAAAGGAAAAGAAAAGAAAAACTAAAAAAACTTCCAAACCCTTCAAGCAATAACTGCTGTACAAAGCCAGTTGGGACACCGTCAAATTAGAGAGTTATTATTACCTAGGGGACATTAGAAATCGAGTTTGTTACTGGCAGTTCCTGTTTCTGTAAAGACTTGTTAATAGCTGAAATTTTAAAGGGTGTTGTTCAATTGGCAAAGCGTTATTTTTCTAAGCAGCCACCATGTTCTCACCTGCTGCTGCTGCTCCCGAGAGCTCCCGAGCTTGAAGGAGGCAGAGGCTGCCGATGGGCGGTGGGGGCCTGCCCAGGGAACCCAAGGGAGGAGATGCCCTGCACAGGAGGTGCTCCAGCTGCCTTTGGCTGGGCTCAATCCAGCCTGGCATGCCAATTTTCAGGAAGGAAAAGGATCTTTGAGATGTAGTTAATGTGGAGTGAAAAGAGAAAGGCAGCCTGGGTATACGCTCCCTTCCTCAGTCACAATGACTCAATAAATCCGATTTTCAGCCCAGGGCTGAATCCTGCCCTTCTGAGTATCAGTGACGCTGGCTCAGGAGGATCTCTGCGAATCTCTGGTTTCCATTTTGGAGCACTGTGGTTTTACATGGTGGTGTGACAGAAGCAGGCTTCTTGGCAGAAATGTGTCCCCACCGTAATTTATGTAACCTCTGCGGTCTCTTTGCAGTTTATATATGCTTTATGGCAGGGTGACTCCTTCACTGGCTAAAATTATTTGAAAAACAGAAAAAAAGAAAAGAAAGGAATCTAGCAAGAAAACGGAACATAAAAAATACTTGGATTTTGAACTACACATGTTTTCAGAACTTTTATTATTGATTGTCTAATTAGGATTTTTGGAAGAATCTCAATGTGGATGTGGAGGAGAACATATGTTTCCATCATGTGTTTGCCTGGTCAGTACAATGGAAAGTAAACGCTCTCTAAAACTTCTTGCACAAGTCTTAGCAGCTATAGTACAGGAGATGAGAAAAACGTGCCCTGTCTATATTTTAGCTATATATATAAGTATGTGCACACATGCATATTTACAGGTGTGCATGTATATATTTATACATATAATTATTATTTACAATATGACCAGCTACATCTGTCCAGCTGCCTATAAATTTATTATAGGCAATTATGTATATAATTGAATTCTAAAATGCCCTATAAACTGTGACCATCTGATATGTATATAATAAATAAATATTATGTAAGGGCTCATACACTCAAGCCTTTAGCGTGATATACCCCTCTTTGTAGCTAACCCAAAGGCCAGTGTTTATGGTGGGCACAGAGGGTACCTGAGCTGTGCCCCCAGTTCTCAGGCTCTGTTGGCCAAGACATTCATCCTTGTTCTTTTATATGATTTTTCTTTTCTGTTTAGTTTTGTTTTGAAATGAGGGGCTGGGCAGCCAGCTGGGAGGAAGCCTTGCTTGTTGTGCAGGGCTCAACACAGCAGCTTGGGGCTGGAACCCTGGCTGAGCTATTTGACGCCACTCAGTCCTCAGTTTCCCCATCTGTAAAATGGGCACAAAGATCACATTCAAGCAACCGAAGGGTAGGTTTCTGGTGGGACTGTGGGGGGCAATACACCCCAGTTACCATCCCTAGAGGGGAGGGGATGAGGGCTGGAGCCAGTGCAACGAGGAGGGTGGCTGCAGGCTGGACACGCTCCCGCACCCTGCCACGGCCATCTCCAAGAGGAGCATCAGCCATAACAATAAATATCAGCAGCTGCAGAGGCCGTGGTGGGGGACGTCGCCAAAAACAGCAAGAATCCAACTTGCTCGGCCAACTTCTGTTTTCTCAGCAAAAAGGGAGGGGAAGGGGAAAGGCCTGGCTGGAGCTGGGGCTGCCAGTCCCTGGACTCGGGGGACAAGATGGGACGGATCAGGGGTCCCAGCTGCGGGAGCTGGGGAAGCTTTGCCTCTCACCCGCGGCGGCCCCCAGCTCCCCGCAGCCCCCGGCTCCAGCCCCTCTCCCCTTCGCCACTTTTGCTTTATATACGAATATGTCGCTGGAATTCAAATGAGTTATCTATTCTGTGGCCGCCTCACTTTCCCACAGAAGGCCAGTGCCTGCCTGATGCAGGGTCCGGCCGAAACAGCGCGAGAAGAAAAGGAAAGAGCGAAAGAATGCTTTTCAGCTCTTTTTTATTCCTCCCCCCCCCCCTCCCCCCCCCTTATTTTATTTTGCGTGTGTGTCAGGCGCACTCTTCCCTGGATGTCCCCCTCTCACTCCCCTCCTCCCCTTTCATCCTCTTGGCCCTGCTTTAGCCCCCTTTATGTTACATGATAGCTCAAATGGAAGCCCAGGAGGGTCCTATAGGGAATGCATAGGATCCCTGGGAGAAAGAAAGCCCCCAACAAGCTATACACCAGATGTATAACGTTATATGGTCAAACTGGCAAACACAAAAGCGGAAAAACAAAAGACGTGAATTAGGGAGAAGCATTCAAAGGCGTGTTTTGAAAACAGCCCAGCCAAGAGGCTGGATTCCCCCTCCTGAGACTAAATGTTTGAAAGAAAAGGTGCTGGAGAAAGAAAGGGAAGAGGGGGAGCAGGAGGGGTTGGGAGAAGAAACCCATTTTTTCTAATTAGCTGAAGTCTAACAGGCCCTGACTATTGCAACTAATTTTGGGCTTTTTTTCTTCTTCTTTATTTTTTTTATTTATTTTTATTTTTTTTTTAAAATCGAGCAGTGGGGATGAGGGGTCTGCAGCTTGTGAAAGTGAGGGGGGTGGTCAGAGTGGTGTTGTGCTGAAACACTGCATCTCTCCCTCGTTGAGGCTGAAATTAGTCCTGGGGCTTCTCCCTGCTCTGTTTTCTGAGGGCTGCACTTTCCTGTATACAGCATCCCTTTTTGAACTTCGCTCCCACCTACTCACAAACCATGAAACTGGGAAGGTACTGGTTGGGGGAGATGAGAGTGGAGGCATCTGCCTTTTTTCTCCCTTTTAATGAGCCTCCATTAGCTCAACACCCAGCACGCCTGACCTGGTTGAACTCCTCTGACCACTGGTCCCAGCCTGTGGTGAAAAAAATAAGAAAGAGAGAGAGAGAAAAAAAAAATGCAGGGATTGCAACTTGCAGTTGCAGAGATTGCGGGATTACAGCCACAGGTCGGATGTTCTCCACTTCCAGTGCTCAACGCCTGCTCAGTGCTGTAAGGGTGGGCTGGCAGCAGACTGCTGCTCCTTTGCTGGTGGCTTTGGGATTCAAGAAAAAACATTTGTACCTTGGCAAAGCTGGGCTGGAGGGGCCCAGGAAAATTCCTCCCTCATCGCATCTATGGAGTAGCATCTAAAAATCACTAAGGACCAGACTTTGCCTTCTTACTTCATGCATGAAATTAATGGGGCTACTAACAGGATATCTTGTAGGGGTGGAATGGTAGCAGTCTCACCCTAATTAATTTTCTCTAATCTTGCACAGTGACGACTATGGAAGTCTTCCCTCTCTCCATGCATGCAAACACACACATGCCCAAATCTGCTGTCCTGGCCATTTCCCTCTGACTCCCTCTCCATGTTTGCAAAACTGCAAGAAATATAAAGACATGCTTGAGAAAAGGAAAAGGAGGGGAGATGAGCAAAGGGAGAAAGTGAACCTTGCTCACTGGGGAAGGGGAACAGCTACAGAGGAGGCACCTTCCAACAGCACGCAGCATTGCTTGCTGGGTGAGGCTGTGGACCACATGCTTTGTAAAAAAAGTGTGGTCCTACAAGTTTGACCTATTGCAGGGCTCCCTGCATCCATCAGCTGGAAGAGCAGGCTGCTCCGAGGAGGTGACTGCACAACCTCGCTGTTGCTCTAGCAGTGACGGCTGAAAGACAGCTCTCCCTATCTCTCTGTAAGCATAAGCCCTCTCCCCTCCTCTTCCAGCAGCAGACTTAGAAGCACAGCAAACTATTAAGATATCCACTATATAACAAGGGGCTGGCAGAATTACCATGCTGAAAATGTATGTTCACAGTTGAACAATTCATATTTTAGCTCCTTCACCTGGTGGTACATTTTTTTGATATACTTGTGGCAATGGATAAAATGGATTCATTAGCTTTGATTAACCTTCTTTAACTAGAGTTAAAAACCTGCTGCAGACAGCTCTGCTACCAGTGCCGCCTTTAAGATGCTTTATCATGTTTAAGACCCAATTACTGTTGTACCAAATAAGAATAAACCATCACAATAAAATGTGGCGCACACAGCCCTGTTAAAGCTCATGGCAAATAATCATTAATTTATAACAGCAACTTCCCCATTTCTATAGTTTTATTGATGGCTACAGTTAATTCAAGTTGAAAACAATGTAACTTGACACTGATCAGACCAACTAGTTTTCTGGTTTTATTGACTTTTGCCTTTTCTTTTTCTTTTTTTTTTTTTTTTTGCTTTGTGTTTGGAGTCTCAAATGGCTACTTCTTAATAAACCCTCATAAAAACCAGGCAGAGAACAGCAAGGCATAGATGAAAAGGCTTTGGGGGAGATTTTCAAAGGCACAAAAGGTGCCTAACTCCCATTGACTTTCAATTACTGATTCATTTTTATTATGAATTTTGAGGAATTAGGAGGGAGAGTTGAGTTTTATGCAGCTATTTGTTTGTACCAGCAACGAAGCTGGCAGTTTTAAAGAAAAATGATGCTTTAAATCAATAATTGCTTAGAAACTTTTTTGTTCGTTCATCTGCAAACTATTTGCTTTTCTGTTTTTCAGAGAGCTCTTTGATCTTAATAAAAGTCCAGAAGGAATACAGAACATAAATACACTTGTTACTGCAGCTTTTTCATTTTTGCCTAGGACCTGATCCTGCACTCACTTTAAACAGATGATTAACTTCATAAATGTTCGGTTAGGCTTACTCATCAGTGTAAAACTGCCTATCTGCTTAATTTCTTTTGCAGGATCAAATTCTGTGCTAATTGAAAGAGCTTCCATGTGTTTGTTTTACATTTCCTTGCATTTTGGCATAACTGGATCTGGAAAGCAGCTGCAGAATGCAACGTGTTAATTTTGGACAGGGTTTGACTGAAGTGGGAATAATAAACAGTGAGATGCTGCAGCTTTCAGGCAAAGCAGAGTAACAACAATTAAAAAAAAAGAGAGAGAGAGAGAAAGAGAGAGAGAGAGAGAGAGGGAGAAAGATGCAAAGGAAACAAGTCTCCAATCAGTAAACTAACAAGGGTAACTTAATGTTTGATTTAGCTGAAGCCAGGCCACCAGGATAGCTAGCTGCTGCTTGGGAGTGGAAAATGTTAGTGTTTGCAGGCCAGTCTTTCTGGTCTTTCTTTTCAACTTTATTTTCTCTTTTTGGGTTACACAACTCTGTTTCTATAATAAGCTAAAGATTGGGGTCTATTTTGACTATAGATTTGTTCAGAAAATGAAGTGCAAATTCTCAGTAATGCAAAACATCAAGGAAATAAACTAAATCCCCATGGTTACTAATTTGGAAAGTTTGGGTCAGAGGAATGATCTAAATCCAGTCACTCCTTTGCTGAAATTGTGTGCCCAGTGCTAGGGTCATGACTATTGTTTCTGAGCTGAGTTTAGGACGATTTTAGTACACACTGCTCAATGAATTTTACCCCAGCTCAGGATTGATGCCATGTCTTCTGTGCAGACTTATGACCAACTCACTTTTTTCTCAGTGTCTTTTTTCCTTGTCCCATAGCCCCGACAGTTAGCGGAGGTGACTGAACTCATTCAGACTTTATATGTTGATTCTTTCCACAGAATTGGGCTCACCACTTGTGTGACCTGATATAATGCAGCTGAATTAAATTAAATTTTATTAGATCTGTTTCTGGCATAAACTGTTGTATCTCCAGGATCAGCTGATAATTTCAGTACAATTCTTTGTACTTACAGATTACCCAGGCACGTAATTCTAATGCTTGCAGTGGAACTATTTCTCCATGAGTTAAAATGCATCTGTGAATTTCCAAAGATAACTCACATCTTTTAAGAAAAACTTTGAGAAACAGAAGAGGGTATATGCTGAATTTATTTTCCTGTAAGAACCTGGTCCTGTTGCTACTGAGTGAAAGGGAGCTTTGCTACCCTTTTTCCTGGAGCAAGACTAGAAATGGAGTTGCTATATATTGTGCTTTGGACTTTAATGCTTGCAAAGAATACCAGATACTAGACTGCAGCTAAAATGTCTTCAAAAGAACCCAGATTTAATATTTCATCAGAAGAACAGAGAGGGAGATTTGCTAAACATCAAACAAATATTAATACAAATGCCTCCTGAAAGCAAGTCGGTTATGAAAATCAGCGAATACAAATGTTCCAGTTGACATTAC
Organism: Anser brachyrhynchus; assembly: GCF_964034855.1. Taxonomy (NCBI): domain Eukaryota; kingdom Metazoa; phylum Chordata; class Aves; order Anseriformes; family Anatidae; genus Anser; species Anser brachyrhynchus. The sequence continues at coordinate 16,829,768 of NC_137706.1, read as the reverse complement.
TGGTGCATGTTTGTGGGCTTTTTGTTTACACTGCCACATCATGAAAAATAAAATACGCCCAAACTGTGCATATTGATAAGGGTATGTATGCTTTCATCTCTGATTCTGGTGATGTGTGAAAACCATTTCAACTTCATTCTTGTACCTGATACTTGCACCAAGAAACCCTGAAGAAAAATCCTGCTTCTATACTAGTTAGGTGCATTTTTCTTTAGTCTAGTACATGCATGCGGAAAACAGCTTGAGGGAAGTGACTGTGTCTGATCCTGCTTTAGACTGTAACTTTCTTGTGCACATCATGGGAAAAAGGATATAGAATAAGGATGGCACAGAATGAAAATTGTTAACCTGAAAGTTAATTCTTTGATTGGCCATTTACTTTTTTGTAACCCTGCTAAAATCAACTAAGCTCAAAGAGATCGGTGGAAGTTGAGATAGCTACAATCAAACTGATGGGCTGAAAATTCTTGGCTACATGAAGACAGTATTTTGAGGGCTATTCCAAGGCTGTATTCATGAATACATTTTTGTCATTTTACCGCATAGAGGCAGTGGGATCCTCATGTCTCATGTCCACCTGTGAGGTGGCAGTCGTTCCCAGGATTTGTTTTGGCTCAGCCTGTGACCAGGTTGCAGTCTTTGAACATGAAGAAATACAGACTGAGCCCCTTAAAAATCTTCCCTTCAACTTCTGCAAGATTTAATCTTGGTTTTGGAAAGGAAAGGAGGTACAAAACATTCCTATAGCCCATTTACTTTTATTATTATATTTGTTTTAATTATTCCTTAGAAGAAACTGTTGAAAAGATGGAAAAAGGAAGTAAGGAAGGAAAATTTGAATACCTTTATGTCACTGGAAAGGTAGCTAACATTTTCAATGAATTTGGGACCACACTCTGAACTTTGTTTTATGCAACTTGGTGACAGACTTTTGGGACAGATATTTCTTCCCCCAGAGAGCAATAACATTGGAAGCAAAACTGCTGAGTGTCAAGAGACATGAATCAAACTGACACTTGAAGCTACTAGTCATGGTCCCGGTCAGTGGGCAACCACTCTCATTCTGTGGCACTCTTGCTAGAGAGAGCTTGATCTGTGGCCCTGTTCCTTAAACTAGATTCCAAACAATTTGGAAAGAACAAAATGAAAAAAACAAAACAAAACAAAACAAAAAAAAAACCTGTAAGACAACACTTCCCCCAAGGAAAAAAAGAAAAAGAAAAAAAGAAAAAGAGAGAGAGAGAGAAAAAGAAATTGAATCTTTTGGAGCTGTGGAAGAATAATAGGAAATTTATACTCAATTAAGCCACTCAAGCAGAGCTGTTAATTAACCTTATCAGAAAGGACATTCCATTTTTATAGACCTGAGGCTATCAGCAAGCACTGGACTTTTTAAGTGGATGTAAAAGGTGCAATACATTGAATTTGATGTACAAAAGCATAGCCAAAGAAAAACTTCATTCAGATCCAATCCAACTTTTAATACAGTTCAATATGAAAGAGTAGAGAGTACAGGGAAAAATATGATGAAAAGCTCAGTGCTATGGATTCTATAGAAGTTCGTGGATCGGGGGAAAAAACAAAAACAAAACCACAACACGTCATGATTCACAGCATATGACAATGAACTAAACAAAATCTGACTTCATTTAAAAGGTCAAAAATCTGTTCAACAGTCAGATGAAAAAAATCATATAGAAGTGTTATACTATAGCTACACAAAGGAAAATGTCTGAAATATCTGCAGAGTCTACTGCATCCTACCCCTTAACAAGACAGATAAAAGTTGAAAATATCATCAAGAAATCTGGAAAATCTATTACAAATAAACATAGAAACTTGATCATCCTAAAATGGCAGGAAAAATATGACCCAGTAAACCAGAAACTATTGTGACATAATCAGAAAAGATACCATGGATCATGTGGAACACATCAAAATATAAAAGCATTAGAAGGAGTTGGTAATGACCTGCTCTAACACAAATTATGAATGACCAGTGAAACTAGAGCACATAAAATACTGAGAGAATGGGATGCACTGCTCTCTTGGAAGTCATCTGACTTCTCCTGGATGTACACCTGTGGAAATGAGAGAACAGTCTTGTTTGTTGTTGTTGTTTAATTAATTAATTAATGTAATGCAGCACAAGAGATTAATTCATTCCGTCTTGGAGTAGCTGTTTTATCAACTAGCATTTGTCCTTATACTTAACTATCTGTATGGATGTAGTCACATACACACATATACACTGAAATATGTAATGGAAATTAGGAGTTTTTTTTTTAATGAGAAAGTTTTTTAATGACATCCCTTTGATGTTCAACGGACATATTAATTCTAGGGATATGAAGAATATGCTTAAGTTGAAGCATTTAAATATTTTGCCTAAATGTCTAGCGATGGTTCTCCTGAAAATTTTATGCCCTTAAATTATACAATTCAGGCAGGCTTTCTTTCACAGTACTGGGCTAACTTCAACTCATTTTATTCAGGATAATATTTCCCAAATAGAGCAGTAATGGAGACAATCTTCCTTTTGGGAAAATTATCTTTGAGATTGAAAAAAAGAATTCTGAGTCTGTGTCAGAATAGAATGGAGATTGCTGAAGTCTCTCATGGATGGACACCCAGACAGGAGCAGTGGTCAGAGCTACTGGTTAGAGCTGGGATGCGAGAGACCAGATCCCAGCTTCTTGTCAAACAAATATCACAGGGAAAGTGATAACTACTAGGTCATGCAGGACAAATGCAGATTGCTTAGGTGGTTCTTCTTGCAACTTCTATCATTAGAATTTTTTTAGGGCTAGTTACAGTGTTTTGAAATTTCAATGAAAATCTCTGTGAAATTTCTTTCCTGAAGTTTATCAATATAAATATGCTAGAAATATGAAATAAGATTACTAGCTTGTCCAATTTTGAAAGGAAGAGCAATTCCCTATACCATATTCTGCTAATGTATTGTCCATTTTAGTCATTGAACAAAAGTTTACAACTTCCTGTGGGGAAATCCATCCTAACAACTTTCATTTCTGGAGAAAGGTCTTCCTATTTTTTACTGTCCACTGACTTTACATTCAGTCAAATACTTTTTCTTTGCTCATTTAATCTCAAATAACTTGTTTGAATGGTCATAGCTCCAAAAAGGAAGAAAAAAGAAAAGGTCAGAAACCAAACCTTTTTAAGACATCCAAGTTTTGCAGCAAGGGTATATTACATTGATGGATAACATGTAACATTTGATTTCAGCAGCATCTAACAGTGTCATTAACTCCGCTGTGTCACCTAAACAGTCACTAGATCTCTAGAGCATATGCAGATATAATAAACTATACAGCCTGGGGAAAAGTGAATTTCCTTTACATTAAAGTACAGTGGGGACTTTCACAGTTTTATAGTATGTGGTTAAGTCACACCTTCACCTCTAGATCTTCTAAATTCTATCAGCCATTAGCAGCTGGAAATGAAAAACACAGAACAAACTTGCAGGAAAAATATTGTAATCCCTATATAAGCTTGTAAATACTAGTATTGTAGACTGCAGGTGGGTGCATGTGTTTTATAATTCCAGAAAGAGACAGGTAGGGGAGCTCTTATAAATATATTATTAAGCAGTAAAGAACACCAAATGTAAGAAAAAAAAATGTTTAGTTCACTGAAGAGAAAAGGAGAACAAAAAATAAATAAATAATATTTTCGAACCCCCTCTTTCGTAGAAACAGGGTTGGAATTTGCCAATATCTGTCAAGTGAGGCAATTGCTTTTCAGGGGGTAACATCTGCATAACTAAGGTTCAGGGACACTAATGCTGAAGGCAAGTTCAGGGCAAAATTTCTGAATGGTTTTGGCTGAGAGAAATAGGAAAGGGCAATATAAAAAATGTTAAATAATGTCATTTTGTATATCACATCTGAAATATTGAATATATGTCAATTTTGAATAACCTCCCTGTACTTATGGAAAAAAAAGACAATATGAATATATATATATATATGGGAAGAAAAGAGAGAGAGAAAATTTGAAAAAGGCTAAATAATCCCTTTTCCATCTATTCACCTTTTACCTTTCCCTTCCCAAAATACTTCTGATCAATGATTCAGATTTTTCTGAATAACATTCTCCTGTTGTTTCAACCTGGACTAAAATTTGTCCTACATTTTCAGTTTTTCCACTCAGTGAAAGGACCTGTATTCACATATGCACATATTTTACATGCAAGTCTGCTTTTCTTCATGTTTCTTTGAATATAACTGTTGGCCATACAACTTTAATGATAAAACTGTGAATCTTTTCATTTGCTTCTCTTTCAATAACTTTCAGAAAGAAGGGCCAAATTAGTTGCAGGACATGAAAAGGATTTTTGTTTTCTCCTCCTAAGCAGTATACATGGAGGTATCACAGTGCAAGTTTATTTATTTATTTATTTATTTTCTGCAATACAGGCTAATGCATCAGATATTATAAACCAGAAAGCAGTACATCTGCCTGTAACTTGCTGTGCTAGCCATTTTGCCCCTCTGTGTCTCAGTTTCCTCTACCTCTGTCATATATTTAGCCTGAAAAAGAACTGTATGGAAGGAACATCTTTTTATGTCTTTGCACAAGGATGCAAAGTGATGAGCATCAGTCTGGATTAGATCCGCTAGTCCCTGCCATAATGCAAATGAATCCTATTAAAGGATGGAGGCCTTAAATAGCCTGTACTGAACCTTCTGTGAGTAATTTAGATAACTTTTTAAACAAACCCATTCTACATTCTTTTATGAACAAAACAGAACTACCGTGCTAACCTCATCCCATCATTCCTAAACCCCAGAAGCCCTACAAAAATGTATCAGCAATTAGTTTTGAATTAAACAGAAAGTGATGGAACAAATGCAAAAGTATTCACCTTTGTAACATGGCCACATTGCAGAGATATAAGAGCACAGCTGTTCTCGCCTAAAAAGGAGAATTCCAGAAAAAAAGAGGCTGGGAAAGAAGTCAACAATGGGCCCTGGAACTGAACATCATGCTCAGATTAATTTAGAAACCACTAAACATTTTGCCAAAAAAGAAAAAAAAAAGACTTTTTTTTTTTTTATTATTTATTAGGCAATAATACGTGTCATTTAAATCCAGTACTTGAAGCAGAAGTTCAGGCTTCCACTCTTGACACACCTTAGGTTGTGCAAGCAGAAATGGGGCTGGTACATTATTTAGTGGAAAATGAAATTGATCCAGAAAAATCAATACTCCCAGGGTGGGTTTGGATTCCAAATTTACCTACTAGCACAATATCTAAAAATAATAGGAATCCAGGAGGTCTGGGGGGAGAGAACAGGGCTTGCTAGAAAGGAAAGAATCAGGAATGAAATGAAGGAATTCATCTGGTTCATATTAATTTGTATTAATTTCCATTTAATAGTATAACCACCTGTATTAAAAGAACGAATGTGAGATATTTTCACGGATTGTCCCGCGTAACTTGATACCTAAGGATACCTAGGGATATGGTATTGGACTTGGCGAGAGTGAAACCACCCTGCTGAGCTCCACCGGCTCCACGCTAGAAGTGTGAGCATGCCAGGCTGAGGGCCCTCGCTGATCACACTGCTGCTGGTGGGTAAAGTCCAGCTGACATTGGGCTGAGGAGCCAGCCTTGCCTTTGGTATTTCAATCTCGACTCCAAGGTTGGCCAACTGTAAAAACAAACCAAGCAGTGACATTTGATTCGGACTCCAATAATAATTTGGCAATGTCAACTTTTTCAGAGGTCTCCCAGCATATATGCTTGGCTGTTATTGTAAGAGGGGCTTTGGATTTACTCACTGAAAAACCCCCAGCTCCAACACTGCTCTAGTTTGCTGAGCTTTGCGGCAACACCTGCACCGTGTGTGTGGGAGTTAACTGCTTCGGAAGAGAACCCTACATCTCCTGCCTTGAGCCAGGTTTTGAAAGCTGATGCATGTCATCAGGCTTGGGTGGCCTTATGTAACACGTTCCTAGTCTAGGAGTATTCTTCTGAAATCCAGGTCACCCTTCCACGAACTGATGGGCAACCCTTGCAAGGAACTGGGTAGTCTTCTACTTGCTATAAATTTGGTTAATCTAAGTCCCGTGGCCTCTGGTGAGGGCAGAACTGGCAAAGTGCTCTGAGGTTTTTTTGGTTGCAACCAGTGAAGGAACTCAAAGGCCACAGCACCATCAGTGCAGTTCCCTCTGAAAATCCTAACAAGGCTGAAAGCTTTGCCTGGGTTACGGTGCCATCCTTGTGATTTCTCACATCACGAGTTACCTTTCGGGATGCACTATTAGCAGGTTCCCAACAGATGGTGCTAATGAGACTATTAAGTAGTCTAACCCAATATGCAAATGATGCTGTGAAAAGGGCTGCTGGGACCTGTCCTTTTCTTCTTTCTAGCTTGTGTTAAAATGGAACTTTATTAAACATTACTGCAAGCAGTTTCCACAGGCTAAGAAATTCAGAAGGTTTTAGAGCTGCAGCTGGGGAAAGCCCAGAGAAGTTGGCCGCTTATCCGAAATCTAATCTGGCTGGCAGCGGAGGGGTCTGGGAGCTGGGAATTAATTAATGCAGGTAGACCAATCTTGAATCCTTGCTACTGGTATTTAAAAAAGCTGTGTCCAAAAGCCCTTTCTAAGACTGCAAGAAAGTCATCTTTGTTTGTGTGGCCGACTAAATGTGGCTCAGTTACCTCCTTTTACACACCGCGGTGTTGTGTAATGCACCAAATACAATGTTTAAGTAAGGTTACTGCTATGTTTTACAGTCTAGCAAATAAAAGGATGTTTAAAGTTAAGGCTGACATTCGATCCTTAACTTTTTGTACCTTTGTGTTACATCACACCTCAAACATAACAGTGATTTAGGGCCCCTGCCCTGGCTGTATCAAGACACAGGGAGATTAATTACATTAAATACATTATTCCGACCTTTGCTTTAACTACCCATTCCTTTGTTGGTTTAATAATTTCAACCTTTAGGTAATGCTGCCTGATAGCACACTCTGTTAGTCTTTATTATTTTTTTTTCTTCTTAATTTTTTTTTCTTTCTTTAACTAGAAACATCCATGACATTAAAAATGAGATATTTCAGTGTACTCAAGGTCATGTTTTGTATTTTATTTTCTAAACCGGGCAATATGTGTGAGCTTTTCTGGACTGGGCACACGCACATTAACATCACACATTACAAGTGTATAAACTTAAATTCAGAATATAACTCTTGAATGAGTTTGTTCATATGATGTTTCTGGGATAATGTGGTATTGGCAGCTCTGTATGTACAATCAGCCACTCGTGCTTACATGGGAAGGCATGGCCTTATACTTTCAGAACTAGATAGCACTATTGAACAACACTGCATCTGAGTTACTGTTATTTTCATTATTAAGAACATTCATTTTCAAATACAGAAAGCTCTTATATAGTGCTTACACCCAGTGTACAATGCAGAGCTAAAGCATATTCTACTTTTCACTGGAGAGAGAGTGAGAAAGGAAAAATAAAAGATCATTTTGTTTGTTTGGCACCACGAATACTCTGGAGTATCTTTTTTCTTTTTCTTTTTTTCTTTCTTTTTTTTTTTTTTTAATGATTTTTCAAAACTTGAAAAATGACTTTACAACAGAAATAAGGCCACTCTTTTTCTACAGAATTTCCAATAGTCTACGAAGAGATCTCTTAGTGTCAGTCAGACCACCTGTCCAGTATCTTGTCTCTAAGAGCAATACTTGGAAACACTAGTTGGATGTTGTGCCTGTTTATGAAGAAAGGAACAGAATCAAATTCATGTGCTGAACAGAAATTCTGGGGTTTATAATGTAGAAAATTTCATTTGAGATGTTGGGTACAGGATCAAGGAAATATGCAAGGAGCTTCACTGATGCTCTTCTAATGGACCTTAAGTCCTTAAGTACTGTAGGACTAGTCTATATGCTGTGGTCTTGCCTCTAGTGTTGACTTCTGTGACTGTGAACAAACAATATACTAACACTGCCAGTGAAAGGGGGAAAGCATGCTTACTGGTGTCTAAGAACATGTGGCAAGGTCTTGAATATTATAGAGCCGTCCTGAAATTTGTTGAGTTGCTGTCTGTGAGGGGTATGTCCTCCTGGTGAGGAAACAGGAGCTGTGGTTCTTTCAGCAGTTGTCTTCTTATTGTTACAGTTGGTGTGTTTTTTTGACGCTCTCAATAACTTTTAGATGCATTCCTCTCAACTTCCACCCTTTCTTCTCTTAAACTACCACAATGACTTCAATGACATGGGAGACAAGCAGTTTGCTATCATGGTTTCCTGTAGCAGTCATTGGTGTGGATGACTGTGAATCAGGTGGCAAGAATAGTAACTTTTACTATGTGCATAGTTTCTTTTGTCTTTTTTTTTTTTTTTTTTAACCCTGAAGGGGGATTACTATCATCAGAACAAATTCCTGGTTCAGCTATGTCACCTCAACTCCAGCTGAAGGCCAGACTTTTCCAGCTCTTATTTTAGATCGTGATTCTGTGTTAGGGGAATCCAGTTAAGCTTACAGCGTAGTATGATTCTTATGAATGGTTCTTGGTACGTAAAATAACAAGGACGATTCATAAATTATATTGCATATGACAAATCTCATTGGGACTTGACACTGTGGAGGATAAAAGGTGTCAAATGTGTTTGGATTGCATCAGTCTGCTTACCACAGACCAGCATTTGCGCTGCAAACATATTGTGCTGCCATATACTGCAATGCTGAAAGAAGGATAAAAATAAGCAACAGAATAAAAGGGCACATGATTTCCACTCCTGGCAAGGTGACGTCTGCCATCCTGGCTGACACAACGATGATTAAACTCCAGACTTCCAGAGCTGCTGCTGTTGTAGCTTGAACTGAAGTCAAGCCTACATAGCTGGGCTGTAACCGTCATGGTCTTAATGTATTGGACATGCCTTGTGACCCCTAATGCACAGACACGCACAAAGGGCTGAGATTGTCCCTAGATGCCTGTTAGAACTTTCCAATCTGGGATCATGAATGCTGAAAGATAGCTATTAAGTCCAAAGGATGTAAAATAAATTTCAAATTAACGCATAGTTTGGCTATTGCATTAAACGTCACAACTCTGTTTCCCTGAAAGCAACAGTATGAGAAAATGTCATGTGCTAAATAGGACTAAAAGTTTCACATTTCCAGTTTTTCTTGGGAGACAACAGAGCTATTCTTCTTTCCAGTAGGAAACAAATGTTCTAATATAATTCCTTATGTATTTTGACATTTGCATTGGCTATGGGCTGGGTCAGGGTGAGACTATATAAAAATGAACACTACTTGCAGACAAAAGTTACCTTTTCCAAATAACTGCAGCTTCCAGCCATTCTGGGGAAAAAGATTTGAATTATGTGTCTATTCATGTTCACTTTAGATAGGAAAAAATTTACTTATCTTTCATATTAACATGAATTAGCGTTATTTTCACTTAAAAGCCCTGAGTACTTTCTGGGATGAAACTTCATCAGACACTGAAACTAAAGAAAACTCCTAATAGAGCGTTCGCTTATCCCAAAGAGCTTGCAAATTAAATAGGTGATGAGGCATAGGAGAAAAGGAGAACAGGACAAAGCAAGGAGACACCTGGCAAGCAGAGGTAGTGGTCATTCTCGTAGTAGAGTTCAGCAGAACTGCACCAGATCCATTTGTGCTGGATATGTCCATTAGATAAAGTCCTAAGCTCACTAGCACTATTAACTGACCCATTCTTCGCTATTACAAAGAAGCTGGCATCACAACTTTGGCCAGCTTTTGTTTGGCTCAGTGTTACACCAGCCCTTTTCTACCTTAGGGGAAAAATGAGAGAAAGCCACAGGAGGAACAAGATGATAATCTCACTGCTAAAAAATACAATGCAGAGATGCAAATGCAAGCTTGGTTTGCAGAATCCAGCAGAGGTCTTAGCTGTGACTCCCAAACGTATATACATCAATTAAACTCTTGACAAGAATTTAAACTTTGGATGAAACCTCCCTCCAGCCATGCTGGTGCTGCCTGTCTGGTGTCTTGTACATGGGGAAGGGGCAGTGTGGAAGAAACTTCTTCCCTTTTTCCTGCAGTTCAACATGCGTGCTTGAAGTTCAAGAGTCCAAAAGAAGAAAGCAAAATATCTTGCCTAATACAGGGACAGAAAAAAAAAAGGGGGGGAAAAGCTGGGAAAAGCCAGATCTGAGTCTTAAATGGGAGAGGAACTGCAGTGGCTGCTGTCAGGGGGAGTGGGGGTGTGGGGATGGGAAGGAATCAAGAGTACAACTCTGAGTCCCCCCCAGGGATTTCCTCTGTGGATTGCACAGTCATTTGTAAAAATTGACTGTGACTGTTACACTCGTGCTTACTTCTCATTGTTTTATTCCACATGCGGCCCAACATGTTTTTTCACCGATACGCAGATTTTAAGCTGTTTTGTTTGGATTTGCCAGTGGAGGGGCTTCAGTTGACACAAAGGGTTTATCAATAACATTGAACCCTCTTTAACAGCTGGTTTTGCTTCACGACACTCCTGTTAGGGAGCAAAAAGGGGTGGCTGCAGGGAAGGGAAGCTTGAATAGCAGCCAGTGCCTTCCACGGGTAGTACACTCCAGGCAAATCTAGAATTACCTCCCTCCCGGCTTCAATTCCCCAACAGTGCTGAGCCCCCCTCGACTCAGCACCGACAAAATAAGCCCTCAGTTGATTGCTTTGGTAAATCCATCATTTTCGCATCCTAATAATTAGCCCAGCAGCTGTTGCAAAGCTGGAAACATGCATGTTTCCTTTTTATCGAAGGGATCACTTCTCTAAATGAGCGATGTCCATTTTAACTCTCCCCTGATATGCATAAATACACACACAGCTAGTGTGACTTTAGGCATGAAAACTCGGTAATGGGGATGTGATTCTCAAATCTAGTAGAACAGATAAAAATCAAGGTTGCCGTCAGCTGTGTAAATTGAGAGCTCTGAGTGAATTTGGTGGTTGGTCTGAGCAAAGGGTTGTCTTTTTTTATTATTTTTTGTGCTGGTGAGTTGCTCCCTCTCGTGGAAAGCCAGCTTGTTCAGCGCAGCGGAGAGCGCTGCTGCTTCTTGGATGGCTCTGCTCGAGGCGCAGTGTGAAAGCCCGAGACAGGCACACACACACAAGCTCACAAGCCTGACCCTGTGAGCATGGAAAACATCCCCGCTCTCTGGGTCTTATGCCAGGAAACTCAGCTTGCTGAGAAGGAATCTTTAGGAGTGAAAAGAGGCTGCCCTCCCAGACCTTCATCGTTCCTGCCTTATGCAGCCTGGTTAGGTTGTCTGTTTCAAAATCCTTATACAGAGCGGATCTGGTAGTTTTGAAAAGGAAAAGACATCTGAAGCTAAGAAACAGAACTGTCTCTTTCTTTTTTCTTTTTTTTTTTATTTTCTCTACCCCCCCACTTTTCTTTTATTGGCATTGTCCTTTGGCTTTCATTAGGGCAAAGTAAAACCCGTTTTGGGGATGACTGATTATTGATGAGTTACTACTATGCTATTAACTGAATAGCCATTATTACTAGACTATTAACTGAATAGCTTTCCTATTCCCTCTTTCTGTTTAAAGGTTCCCCCTATTTCTGTAGTGCTGCTAATCCAAACCGTTATCCATTCTCCGAGCCACAAGAATGAGCCAACTTCCTTATCATCCCATGGGTATGATTCCCCTCCACATTCCCCGCCCCCCAGGAAAATCACATGTTCTGGACTAGTATTTTTTTATTGCTTTTATCGAGAGATTTTATTACAAAGGAAAATATGTCCTGTATTTCTTAGGCTGGAAGGATATAGACTTGGCAGTTAGGAACCACCATAGCAATTTTTAGCACAGTGGTGTGGTTTACATGGATTAATCTGCAGTAACTCTTTGGAACGCTCTTCAACTGCTCAAAAGCTGCCTTAGTCCAAACAGTTTATAATCTAAATAACAAAAGTCTTGTAAATATTTATTTAACAAGACATATTTTGAATAACTGACTTGTATAGAGCCTTCCTAGAGAGTGCGTTATCACCATCAATTTTCATGGTCTGATATAATAACAACTACCAGTGTAAACCATGGCAGGGAAGATATTGACAGTACGAGGCCACTGCTAGAAGCAGGACAATAATAGGGCAAAGGGACTGCACCAAGCTGCAAAAGCAGGATGCAAATTCAGGTTGCTTTCTCTTGTCAAATCACTGGGAGAAAAAGTCTGTGTGTTATCTGTTATCAGAGAGTGACAGTAAATATGTTGTAGTTACCATGCTATTGCGGTGTAATTATACAGAGGTTATGCCTTTTTAATAACTACCTACCAGGCAGAAAAAGAACACAATTTATAGAGCTTCATTTTCTTCTTTGGTCTCCTAAATTCTGAGTGGTGTTTTCATGCCACAGTGATGGACACTGTCGTACCACCTGTATAGACTAAATTAATCTGTGGAAACAGCAGGTTAATTGCCAACACATATTGCTTATATTTAACCCTATTGTTTCATATTTAATACATGTATTTTTAGAAACTAGATAAAGTTATTTATGCTGCAAATGGCTCTCAGTTATGAGTTCATGAACCTTCTGATTAATATGAATTAGAAATGATAACACAGTAAATGTGTAGATGATCTTGAAAGAGAAACCCTGTTTGCTAGACATAATTGCTACATGCAGACTCAAGCCTTTCATTCTTTTGCACCAAGAAATGGCTTCTCAGCCACTAGGATCAAAACCAGATCAAATTTTGGGCATATTTCACAACCATTTGTTCCCCTCTGTGTGTCTATAGTGATGATGGATGGCGTGGACTCACTGTCCTTAGAAGTGAATGTATTTATTTGTCCGCGGGATACGGATAGCACATGAAATTGCAGTGGTAGTGTAAACCTCCCCCCACACATCACCCTCTGTCACTGTGGCTCAGCTTTGACAAAAAGGGACACAGTGAGCCATGGGGAAATTGTGTTTAATTCCAAAGTCACACGGCGAGTAGGTGGCAGGCTGACAATGAGGACTTCCAGCTTCTCATCGGCATTCCTCTGCCATAATCACAGGGCACAGACCGCAACTGTAACGACACACAGAGTTGCACTTGGTGTAAGAGATGCTCTGCAAAAAGTCCTCTCTTACACTTGGTTACAGTGCTCCTAGTGGGATGTGGCTCGCCTAACTTCAGACTTTCAAATAGCTGGTATGAAACCCAGGGGTGTGCTTTATAGAAAAAAAAATAATAAAATAAAAAAAAAAAATCTGTCTTGAAAAGGTGGGGGCTGAAAACAAGGAACATGTGTTGGATTTTTTATTTTTTTATTTTTTATTTTTAGGTCTGATTTCTTAAAAAAAGGGAGCTGTACACTCTTGCCCCCTGTGGCATAAAGACGTCATGGATATGGTAGGGTGGTGATCAGAGCTATGTGGATGTTGGCTGGTCACAGTTCTGTAAAGTTACCTAAGATTAGAAGTTTATGAGAAAAACATCGGCTGGGATTACCCTTTAGGTAACCTCTTGAAACATAATAGTGACATAGGATACAGTGATTTGCCACTTTCTAGAATCTCAGTCCTGGATGTAAAACAAGTTATTGTTTTGAGACTAAAAACCTAGTGTTTTTTACTGATGCATGTAAATACTATATTGATCAAACTGGCAGAAGATGTGTATACTAAGATCTGATTTATCAGAGATGGCTTTTCCCAGCAAGATACAGGTGTTAAGTAAATCAGCTTATTTCTCTTAAAACTGACATCAATATGACAATACAATTTCTCTGGTTCTGGTGTGATCAATACAATTGTTTCAGATTCCAGTGTTGCAATAAATTCCCTATAAACATTCTGTGCCATTGAATAAAGCTCAGTGGTGTCTCACACCATTGACTGTACTCAGCCTGTGAGAAACTGAGATCTAGGAGAAAAAGGAGCTGCAGATAATATTTCCAGGGCAGCTCAGTTTTCATCAGACCCTTGTCTCCCCATTTTCTTACATACCTTTGATTATCTTCATTACTGAAAGCTTGTACCTTTACGTATTTCTAGAGGTATCTTCACTTATTTGAGCATGAATTCTGTCAATACAGATTTTTTTAATGTTCTTCGGTAGAGGTGTGATTTCTTTAGTCAGATTCCAGCTATACTCTGTCCTAAAAAATAAAACAATATCACACGTATGATCACATCAGAAGTCACTCTGGTGAAGAAGTTATTTTATTTATTTTATTTTATTTTATTTTATTTTATTTTATTTTATTTTATTTTATTTTATTTTATTTTATTTTATTTTATTTTTTGTACATTATCTGTGATGAGGGAGTACAGCTTAATGCACAGGCTGTGGAGTAGGATTCCTATATCACTCTGACACTGACTGAGTCACCAGTGCTCTGACCCTAGGTACACCCCTTTCTCTCTGACTTTGACTTTCTTATTGTGTAAGTTTGATTTCCTTCAGAGAAATTTTGTAAAGATAATTGATTTTTAAAGCACGTTGAAATTCCTGGCTAGAATGTACTGTTCTTGCATATGCACACAGTAAAGGACATAGATGTCCCAGACTATGAACCGCTGGTTAGTCACTTTATATTTGTGGCTTGCTTGTGCTGTCTTGTGAGGCCAGACTATCTGGGTGTAACTCCAGAGTAATCTCTTAATGCTGGCTAATAACCTGGCCCAAGGAACCTGCAGCAAACCATTGTAATGTTTCTGGAAAACATGGATATTCACACAGAGGTTGCACCTACACTGACTTGTCACAGCATTCATGGTGAGGCTTCTAAAACCAGATTCCTGAGCTGTCTGCTGACTTGGGTTTTGTCTGACTTGGTGCACCTTTGGGAATAATCAAGGATGTCTTAGTAGAACCCAACTCATAGTCTTTGTTTGTGGTAGGCTTTGCTTGGGATGCAGTTTTGCAGATGAAGCCTGTAAAGTTGGCTGTTGGATGATGTGTCTTGTGTGACTGGAAGGTCTGTCAGGTACAGCTACAGATAGATGTGGCAGTGAATAGTGGGAAGGTGCACATAAGTGATTGATCCCTTGCTTGCAGTTTCCCTCCTCTCCTTCCCACTGCATCCTCGCTTTTACCCTGAGACTCTTGTCGAGAGAATGAGTAGTGAGGCAAATAAGGGAAACACTGAAATGGGACACATGTGCAAGCCACTTGGTGCTTCTAACCTAAAATTATATGGTGTAGATATGGATAAGTATAGCATAGAACAGTGCACTTTAGAAAAACACTTCTTTGTGGCCTAAGTATCTTTCCGAGAGGTTCTCTGTTAGATGAAGGTAATCCTGAAGTATCTTGAAATTAATCTATGAATGAACAACATGAGAAGGGATGAGCTACCCCTACTGGGATAGCCATAGAAGTCAACATCATGGAGAAGGATAGATCTGGTAGGAAAAGGCTGGTATGTCCTCCTCCAGCTGTGTGAGCTGTTGGCATAGCGATCCACTGCCAAACTGAGAAAAACGTCCACTTTCTGCTCAGCCTCTTGGAAGAGGCAGGACAGGTTTTCCAGAGCTGGTCCTCTTCTCCTGCACAGCCTGTTTGCTCTAAGTGAGAAAGGCAGGTTAAACAAGAATAAAAAGCCATTGTTCACCTCACAGGAAAAGCGAATGACAAACTCTCCTGAAACAGCAGCAAATCAAGATGAAATTATCATTTGAAAAAGAAAGAAAAAGAAATGAGCATGCAAACTTGAAACATCCCAGGAATCTAAACAGAGGCCGCCTCACCATCCAGACTCATTCCATTTTAGTGCGCTATTTCCCAAGTTGTTGCGTGAATGATCCCAGTGTCTTTGCCTTTACAACCTTGCCTGATAGGCCATTCCACACATTTATTATCCTCGATGTGAAAAAGTGCTTCCTAACGTCTGTTCTAAATCTGTTTTAATTTCCATTTATGCTCCATTGTCCTATAATCTGTTTGGAGCTGAAAATAGAACCAAGGTATGATCTTCTTACAACCCCTGGCAATAAATTTTATTAGTATTTTTTTCCAAACTTCACAACCTTGCAGTAAATAAGAAAGCTTTATGGGGAAAAATAACCTCTATCCTTCTCCACTCTCCTCCCTATCCACAAACCCCATGACCTTTATCAACTTTGACCAATATCAGTTTATTTTTTTTTCCTTCATTCCCCCTTTTTTAACTTAATATTACATTGGTTACAGGAGTAAACCAATTATATGAGTATTAAAAATGGAAGCAGTTAGCGTGCTGGCAATGTATATCTTTTACCAATGGCTGATGAAAAAAAAAAATAAAAAAAATCTCCCAGCTGCTCTGTAAAGCTCTCTCTATGCAGCTTGAAACATCTGGTTTGTTTTGTGTGCAGTCTTTTACACAGGGCATTTGCAATTCTTTATTCAAATTGGATTTTTAGTTCACTTTCCGGTAGGAAGGTTGATATGTTTGTCATTAATAAGTATGGTAAAAGTAATATGTGTGTAATTAGAATTCAACCATCAGAACCGGGTTAGCTGAGTCCCCTAAAAGATGTTTTCATTCACCTCAATCTGCAATCAGAGGATGAAGTTTCCTCAATGAGTTAATGCGGTTCGGTCCATGTGGACTATAAAATTGCTCTAGCAAGGCATATTTATTTGCATGATTGGCAATTAGAATTTATTGATTTCAAAAAAGGAAATCCTTCCCTGGGTACTAGTGTTTCACTCCCTTGGCTGACGTTGGACAGGAAAAGCTGTCAAGATATGGATACCACATCTGGGTTGGAGGAGGAGAACATAATTATTTCTATTTCTCAACAGTAATTTCTCAGGATCAAGGGCACTGATGGACTCTGGAGAGAGTTCATGCCAATATTCCTTGGCAGGAAATGAGATGGTTGATGACTATAATAACAAGACCTTTTTGAAAATCTCTGTGGAGGGTGCAGTGTAGGCTGACACCCAAACTTGTCCCTGGTAGATATGGGCACTGGATCAAGCTGGTAGGGCTCAGGTTTAGTTTTCAGCTTGACTTTGGTACAAAATCGGAAATAGATTTCAAAGTGGATTCTAGAGAAGCCCTTAGGATACAATTTCATCACCATAGACTGCTTTGAAGATGTCCTGTCTTCTTTGTCTACATCTAAAACCAGAGTCAGAAAAATGACTCCCCTCAAGTAATGGCAAGGACTAGACAAGTACCTTCCACAGGGACTCCAAAAGGGGCAGCTTAGAAAATATAGAATTAATAAGAAAAATATAGAGTATCTATAAATAAAAGGTAAAAAATGAAAAAAAAAAAAACCTGAAGGAGGGAGAAAGGACATCTTTCTAAATCTTCATTTGCCACTTACCCTGGTTTACCTTGGATCCAATACATTACAGATAATATCCACCTTGTATCACTGTCAGGGAGAATAGACTCAAGCCCTTGTCTAATACTTGCATGGCAAACGACAGTATACAGCCAAAAAAGAGTTGAAATATTCTTCATTCTCCACCCTCAACTTGACCAAGAGCCTGAAAGGACTTACAGCTCTCCCCTTTTGACCCATGCCCCCCATTTTCTCTCATCTATTGTTGCCAAATATGCAGTTGAAATTAATGGCACTGCTTCACCTGCCACATGTCAAACTTAATTTTACTTTAAATCAGTCTTAATTATACTAGTGAAGTTTATAGTTTTAATGGAAAGGCATTGCTTGCTTAAACTATAACATTTATTACAAAGGGCCAAGAGAGATTTAAAGTCATGTTGTCTTCGCAAAGTGGGCAGCTTGAACTAGATGATATCACAACTCACATTGTCTAAAAAGGTGAGCTTTCTGAACCCAGCATTTATGCTCCCACTGCCTTTTGAACCCATGGCAGCTATTCAAGACAGGCCTGATGAAAAACAAACAAACAAACAAACAAACAAACAAAACCTCACAAATTAAATCTAGAGACAAAATCCAATGCCCAGTGATTTCTCCATTTACAGCAGGGTACTTCAGCACCAAAGTGTTATGGACTAATCCTTCCCATGAACTACTTTTGAGGAAAAGAAGAGAGAAGAAAGGTAATTCCAGGAACGTGGCTGTCACTGACAAATCAGGTCAATGGCTAATACTGGTCAGTATGAAATGTTTCAGCTCTGAGGAAGATTTAATGGTGCTCACTGCACTGTAGCTGCCTCTATGTCCCATTGGTGCCACTCATTTACTTGCAGGTGAAACATAAAACTAAGGGCTATTAAAGAGCCCACACTTTTTCCAGGAAGGAGGGTGTAAGGTCTGCATTAGATCCTGGCGTTAATCCAGAGCCTGTAATCACACCTTGCCAACTGTACCGAAAATTTCCCCTATGAGTTCCTTTGGCAACACCCCATTTTACAGAGCTAAGTCTGTGCAGACTGACAGCAGCCTTTCAGTCCAGCTGCATTTCAGTCATAGGAAAATAACCCCCCGGGCACAATTTATTAAGCACTCTGGGACATCTCTGGCAGTTTTGTTTAGTGGTTAGAACATAAGAAAGAGCATCAGGATTCAATATCTGGTTATTCAATGACTGCAAGTAAAGTATTTAATTTTTTGTGTGCTCTGGCTTACCTGACTGTGAAATAAGTAAAATTTTGCTAAAAACAAATATAGTCCATAGCTATCACTTATTACTTGCATAAATTATGCCAAGCTAGAGTGAAAAACTCCCTAAATTCACTCCACCTCCCTACAAGCCAGCTACCCAAAAGCTAAGCATCAGCTGAAGGTTTTATACATGCATTGTTTCTTCCTTTTTTATTTCTTTCTTCCTTCTGTGGGCTTCCACTCAGAAAACAGATGGTCTCTCCTCACTGACATTTTCTTACAGTTTTTAAATGATGCTGCGGTAGGGGAGAGCTGAAATGTTCAATCTAGAGCTGTTCTGTCTCAATCTAGGTTCATAATTAACAGTAGCTAAGTGAAGTTTAATAAAGGCAGCCGACCAAGTTTTTACCTTTTTTTTTCCTCTTTTTTTTTTTTCTTTTTCCTTTATTTTTTCCCCAGTGCATTCACAGTAAGGCCATAATGAATGTGCAGCTCGTCGTATTTCCCCTGACCATGACTCCCTGGAATATTTAGTGTTTACCTTTCGTGATAATTAAAGGAAGGGAAATGAAGCCTAAAGGAAGATGGAGTGACATCTAATATTCCTTAATATTCTCTTGTTTCTTTAAGTGATGGCTTTTGCCAAGGAGGGCCTCCTCCTCTTATCATCAGCCAGGTCCTGACCTGCAGGCCAGGGATCTAGCTGTAATTTGACCCTGGGACCAGGTGTGTGCCTGCAGGTCACAGGGCTGACAAAAAAATATCAGCCCATGCAGTGCAAACAAGCCCTTTCTAAGCATGTTATTGCCTTTAACTCCTTCCAGCCCTGTTCAGGAACAAGCACTGGAGCAACCGCTTCTGTGCATGGCTGCTGGTGGGCACATGCATGGCCAGCAAGCAGCTGCCAACGCACCCTGTGACCCTGTATAGGCACCACTTGCAGAGATAACCTTGCGTGCAGCTAGGTGTGAGCATATGTAGGCTTGTCCTTTTGCTTGGGCAACTGAGTTTATTGCGTCTGGTTGAAAACAGGGCTGAGAGAGCTCGTGACCTGCAGAGACATTTATTTCCTTCCTCTGCTTTCACAAAGCTGTTGCTGAATCGCAAGGATTTTGCAGGGACCAGTGGTGGAGTTGGTGAGCTGCTCCAGGGTTGCACAGCAGGTCAGGCTCTGGAAACTCTGGCATGCAGCAAGCAGGTTGCCTCAAGAAGAAATTCAGTTTTAATGCCTTCACCCAGCCTTCACTGGCACTGCAAGTGCTGGGCTATTAGGTACACTGTGTAAGTGGCCTTGAGGAAATTCACAGCTGTCTGTTGCAAAAAGGCAAGGTTGTGGTAAGACTGGGCTAAAAAACATGTGCACACACAAGCTATATTCTAAGCATCTGGTTGCCCTAAATTCTCCAAGATTTTGAGCATGGCTTACTCATAGTTCCTCTTTTTTTTTTTTTTTTCTCCAACAAAAAAGCAAATATATGCAATATATCTTTTTATTTGCCTGATTTTTTTTCTCTCTTTTTTTATTAATTTTTATTTTTTAAATTTTTTTCCCAGCCTTCAGTATGTCCCCAGGTCATACCTTCAAGCGTTTGTCCTCAGCTGAAATGTCTGCAGACTTTTATGGGGGGCTCATGTCATCACAAGCATCCTGGTACATGGGCTTTTAGGCAGACTTCTCAAACTATGAATTAAAAAGCACAGGACCTGACAGCACTGTGAACTACCTGTGAAAAATCCTACCTGGGTTTATGAAGCTATTATGTCTTCAAGGACGTTCGGCAGCAATTCTTGAGGAGACAGTGTTACAGGGGGAAAAAAAAAGGCTTTTTCAACATCACTAGCTACTGTGTAGTCCTGGTACAAAATGAATGCCACTAAGTAATAAGTAGCCTGCATTGTTATGAGCATAGAGAGTGATCCAAAATCTATTAAATAGGAGAATTTCCAGTGATATCAGTGGACTGTGGCTGGGGTCTTCAAACAGAAAATCTCACTGGTATCCCATTTGCACTGTAACAGTCTCATAACAATTTGTGCAGTAAAATCATTACAAAAAGCCATTAATAATATGAATACATGAACACTTCATCTCTTTCCAAAGGGGCTAAACCCCCCTTCCCTTCTAGATTCATGTACAGTTAAAGAAGTCAAAGCTTTTCCCTTTTCTTTTACTGATCATAGAGATACAAAAAAAATGTAGCCAGCATCAAATGCTTTCTTTCTTCCTTCCCACTTTCCTTTTTTCTTGCTGTTGAAAAATAAAAATAAAAAATAGCCAAATCCATTTTAATGACACTTTATATAAACCATTTTTCCAGTCTGAGATTACGGACATCACTATGTTCCACCCCCTCACAAACTTTTACAGCTGACTTATAAAGTCCCAGAGAAGGAGATGCATAAAATTCATGCAGACCATGGATACTGGAAAACATATTTGGGAGCTTAGGCAGGGGTTCCCTGGAGACAGCTAATAAGTAATTGAGCAGTTGCCCTCCAGCACAGAGATCTCAAAAGAAAGCAGGTACCTGGTTGCCCAGGTAAAGCTCAATTTAACTAGTGATTTTAAACAGATAGAATTTGGTGTTGAAGATTTATAGCCAAATTCTCTCACTGGCACAACTAACAAAACAATCTTAACTGGAGAGAGGCTCATGAGCCATGAAGACACAAACCATGAAGCTAGTTCTACCTCCAGCTGCCTTGTGAGATCTTCCCTTGGGCTAAAATTTTTCTCCATACTACACTCATTTAGAGTAATACGATGCTAAATGTACACCTTCATGCCTACATGTGCCCTTCTGAAGACTCAGACTGCACCACCAGGTTGTATATTCCAGCTGTATGGCTGAAAAAAACCTACAAACATGCATTAAAGTGTTAAAATCAGCTCTGTTCATACCAGTGCATCCTACCTTGTATGACTTAAATTGTACAAGACCCTCATGGATTTGAAACACTCTATTATCCTTTTCACACCATCTATCTTGCAAAGTGAATTTATTAATTCTATTTCTATACCAGGAAAATTATATGTTTTTCACGTGGCTTTTTTTATTTTTTTTTTCTGCTATTGATTTCTTTCAGGAGGGTTAGGGATGATACATTGGAAATAGTGGAATCTAGAAGCTTTCATCTGCCAGTAGGAACATCAGATAAACCGGGTCTCCAAGTTTGGAGGGAAGATGATTGACTGGGAAATGATTTAATAATAACTTCTCCATGTGGAATTCTCCTTTAAAATGTATCATGTTCTGTGTATGCCTACAGGTGTGTGAGTATATAAAAATAATAGATCTGGCTGCAAACTCTGCTTTGGCAGTTTTCAATCTTTCTGGGTTTGTTTCCCAATAGAAAGCAATTCTTTTCACTGAAAACACTGACAACAATGAATTTGTTTACATGTCAAAGAGGGAAAAAAATCCTTCATTTGTTTTCACTACTCTCTTGCATTGCTCTTTTATAGCCATGGCTATTAATTTTACCATTTGACGTAGTGCCAGATAGTTAACCTGCACCACCATACCAAAATAGGTCCTGTGTATGCCATAAACCTTGCCAGCAGAAGTTCTTGAGTACCTGCTCCTGGCCCTATTTGCCCACATAGCTGTGTTTGGATTAATATGTTGATGCCCCGGTCCTCTTCTTTGAAGGCAAATGAATGATAATCAGACTCATGGCACTTGTTAATAATGAGCTTGCAGAGAGAGGGGAACCTCTATATCAGGCTGAAATTCACCAGACACCTGTGTGCCTTTGGGTCAAAAAGCAGAAGACATGCATGGTGCAGTCCACCTGGGGGTGCTCCACCAGGGAAAGGTGGCTCCTGTGGCCCTGTGTCAAATCCTGTTTGACCTTCTCCTATGACAGATCATACATACAGAGCAGCACTAATGTACATACAGAGGGTAGGAGGTGATTGCTAAAATTATAGCGGGCGTTAGAAGCTCCTCAGCAGTCTTCCTAGCTCTTCTGGAGGTACTGGGGTGGGACTCTGAAATTTGGCGTTGTGATCAGAGTCTTTTTTGTGCATTGTCACACATGATGTTTCCAATCAGCCTCCAAGTGCTGAGAACCTCCTGAGGCAGCAAAACCCTTCGCCCTCCTGCTCAGCTCAGTAATGCCAGGCTCCCTCTTGGCAGGCATTTTCTGCACCCAAAATAAATAAATAAATGAAAACACAAACACCCCACAAGTGTGCTCATGTCTCCCTCCACCCTTTGTGAGAAAGCAGAGTGGAGGAAAAAAAAAAAAAAAAAAGAAAAAAAAAAAAAAGCAGCCTGAAAACAAAAGTTAAAATGTTGCAGGTGGAGTAAGAAGAAAAGCAAAGAAAAATCTGCTCAGACAGAGAGACAAAACAAGCAACTGCTTAAGGGTTTTGGCAGTAAATGAAACTGCCCCCTTCCCCCTCCCCATTTGGAGCCTGGTTCAGCGTGTACTGGTGGTGGATCACAGTACCAGCCACACTGAGATGCAGGCAGACACTTCTGTCTCACCAGCTGCTCTGACAATCCATTTTCATAAAGTAACGGGAGGGGAAGCAAATCTGCAAGATGGAGCTCCCGGTCACTGTGTGAAAGCTTCTCCCCACACCGCCCTGTGCGTCAGGTGTCGGGGCTGTCAAGGAAGTTTGACAGGAGTGGAGGGTGGCTTTCCCTAAAACATACAGCAGTACCAGCCATGATGCCTTTGACAGGTACCTGCACCCGGGCTTGAAGATATACAGGGGCAGCTGGGATCACAATGCAATTTTGGAGATTCCTACAGAAAAGCTGAAGTGCTGCACTGTGATTGATGACTGGAATAGGTATTCTTCCCACCGGGCAGTTAATGAGACAATCTCTCCACATTTGCTTAGGAAAACACCATCTTAAGAAAAAGAGCTCCGGCTACTTTAGGAATTAATAATGTGTTGTAATTTTTTTTCCCAAAGGAGAGGGTGTTAACCCTTGTAGTCTGCCCAGGCTAAGGAAAAATCTGGATAGTTATGTTCTGTCAACTTGTCTGCCTACATATATAATAAAGTATTGCGTGATACTATGCATTTTTATGCAGTTGCAATGATTCACCCAGCTAAGATATATTTCAATGGGGGAGAATAAAAGCGATTCTTTACATTTCGTTTGTACAAGCACCAAAGCTTGTAAAGCACTTTGGAGTCCATCTGGCTGAAATGTGCTATATATAAATGTAAGATTGTTATCACCAAAAACACATTCAGTATGGTGTTTCTCGCACATATTTTTTGTTAATTTCAGTGAACCAGTTCTTTTTAATGAATAATTTCCATTGGAAAGCTTTGTTTTCCCTGTAACATAAAGCTTTTTTGGTTTCAATCCCTTGTCTGGTTTTCATTAGCTTTGCAACGAATTAGCCAAGAGGGCTTTTCCTCTCTTAGGTTGGGAAAGTACCGCTGGCATGTGTCTGATTTTTGTGGGAAAGAGCCTTTTTTTTCCCCTTTATTATGTTGATTATCAGTTCTGCTTGTATTCCATTGCAGATTCTTGCCATCTCAACAACAAATTGAGCCATGCAGAAGCTGCTGTCTGTGCACATGCATGTGCCTGCATATCACTTGCATGCTCATCACCATGTGGTTCCTATCTTTCTGGATACACTGCTTTAGAAACTATATAAATGTCTTCATGCCTGGAGCTGCTAGGAAGCGAGTAGTTAGACTGCTTTTGAACTTGTTTAGATAGGTAACGGCTTCATTTCTAAATCTCAATTAATTCTTTTTAGAGGGTAGCCCTAAATACACCAGTCAAGTTTTTCTTATGCCTTCCCAAACAGTCACCAGACCCTTTTCCATATAATAGAACCTTCTTTTCAGATCAAGTGTATTAGTGCTTCATCAGCAGGGGGAAAACATGCTTGGGTTGAATTTTTACCCTGTAACAGACCTGGACTGTCTTTTCACTGACATTGTCCTCAATGCTGGAGCTGGCAGACATATGAACAGTGTTTCTCAGCACTCTCTACTATTCTATAGCCATTATTAACTAAACCACAACAGTATTCAGAAAAGTGTTTTGGTGGCTCCAGGTTGAGCTCCACACTGATTGTCCAAACCTTCCTAGAGAAAACTTCCCAGAATAGGTTCCATCTTATTTGCTTTTGCTTGTAGAATTTGAGCAGGTACTAAACATAAAGCTGTCATCCCATCCCAAACCAGTTAAGACAGGAAAACTATTGCCTATCACTTGAGTTTGCCAGAGAAGTACGTGTTTAAACAACCTTTGACTTAGAGGGAAATCATTTAAATCAAAAGACATGGTAAAGAAATTAAAACAAATGTATACAAATAATATTACCTAATGTGTTGCACCACATTTTACTTGCATATTAAATGTTTTTATAAGCCCCTTTATGACCTCCTCATTTGTGACTTCTGGGTCTTGTTATTATTAACTGAGTGGGGAGTATATCTTACTGTGTCCCAGATGCAGCTCCTTATGAATTCCTTCTTTCATACACTGAATAGTTTATGTATATGTATGTGTGTACTTTCTCTCCTAGTAGTTTTTGCAGTAGACAGAAATCACACACAATGTAATAGAGTTACATCACTCCTCCAGGCACCTTCCTTTGCACATCATTAGCTTCCAAAGATAGACACAGCCCTCCCAGACAGAGATGGCAAGTTGTCAGACTTGGGCAAAAATCTTTTTGTATGTGGAAAACACTGCTGTCGTAGAGCTGGAGCTAGATCATGGATAGAATGTGATCTGTACTCCTGCTTCAAACACTCCTACAGCTCTTAAATGGCCAGTGTCATAAAACCCAACATGAATTATTGCCTTCCAGCCAGCTTAGTATTTTCATCTGCAAACTTTTATTACATTGTTCAGCACTGACGTGAAATACTGGAGAGATTGCCCGGCTGCACAATGTACCCTCTTGTCCCCATCTGCACCAAAGCTGCCAGCTGCTCATGCACTGACTGAGAGCCCTAAGCATTTTGCAACTCCAAAAACACTGGCGTGCCAAGGTGCACAGGTGGTGCCTTGGTACGGCAGCAATGAAGGACAGGTGCTTCCAGTAGGTTGTCAGAGACCAGTATATCTGGACCTACCTCCACACTAACGTTCTCCAGGACCTTGAGGCAAAGTGCAAGCACTGGGAGTACTATCATGTTGTAATTGGTGTTACAGTGTCTGGTGTAGAGATTTGCACTTTTATTTAATAACAATTTCTTATTTTCTAGTACTTGTAAGCCTAGTAACGTCAACATTAAAGATCAGAGTCCGAATCAAAGGACAAGGGCATTGCTACAAAACAAGAACTAGAAGTTATCTTAAAGACAATTGTCTCTTTCTTAGGTAAGAAAGACAATAATAAGGAACTGAACAGAAATAAAAATATCTACGGGAAGAATTATAGTTGAAAGATGAAAAAATTGTTGACATGTTCTGGTTTCCAAAGTTTTAAGCTGACTTTTTAACCTATCTGAGCCCATTGGTGCCATTTTACCTCCATATCAGCTATCCAGTTCTAAGGGCTGATATTGTGCAGGATGTGGCACTCAGCTGAAGCCAGAATGGAATCTGGACCTATGAATTTGAGTTAAATTTAGCCAAAGTCAATATACAGGGTTGTCTCCCAGTTCTAACCTGGAACTGTTCTGTAGGATCTGTTCTAATTACTATTCTAATATGAAGCTATAACTGGTTATTTGACTAACTGAGGTATCTAAATCCCATTAAATTAAGGACTTGGTTTCCATTTTTATGGAAACCTATTGAACAGCTAAATCTTCTCTGATTCAATCAGGAAGTGTTTGCTTTGACATCAGTGGGAACCAGGTCTGGTCCATGTGCTATATTCTATTCAGGCAGTGAAAATGGCAAGGAGAAATGATATTTCAGCCAAAATTCATAATCTGTTTTTCAGACCTTCACAATATTTCAAACATATCTAATGTTCACCCATATTTTCTGGCTCCTTTTTCAATGTTTCAGTGAGAAGGGGATTAATGGATGAAATCTATTTTGCCATGTGTGCTAGTCCCTTTGGGCGACCATTTGTATATTTGAATGTTAGTAAATGATGAAAAGTTCAGTATCCATGGGAAGGTCATTTGAAAGTCTCAGAAAACAATTTTATATGCAAGAAACAAAAACATGATCCATTTCCCATTTCAATGGGCATCTTTTCAGTACGACAATGACCCACGAGTTTGGGGTTTGTAAAGCTTATTCTCTGTCATACAAAGGCCATTTTCAGAGCAGTTTCAAGGCTACAGGAAGGGTTAACCTCTCGGCTGCCCTCCCACGCTGTGTTTTGATCGGTGCCCCAAGCTACAGGACAGATATCTCTTTGTTTTTCGTCTTTAATATCCGATTCCCAATTCACTTGTGTAGATGATGGGTCTCTACAAAACTCCCTTTGTATGAAGTAAGAGATGCAGCACTTACTCCGCAACTGACTTCTAATACTTGACTTTTTCTTCTTACTTCAGAAAGCACCTGCTTGAGGAGCTTGATGACTAAAGGGCCTTTCAAACTCCCTGCGACCATTTTTAGATCTGGTCTACTTCATAAGAGACTGAACACCATTGTGGCTACTGCTAAGTTGCATGGGTGAAAAGAAATTGATGGTGTTGATGCAATTGTTAGAGGATGAGTGGATGTCAGGAACTACTGCAATAATTGGAACAGCTATGGGGAAGTCTGAAACTTGAGGCTGAGACCATGGGTCTTTATGGAAAGGCAGCTGAAAGTGGGATATTCATTCTCATCACTAATGGACTGGGTATTGCATCCTGGAAAGACAGAAAGTTAAATTGTCATATCTTTATATTTTTGTTAGTTTATTAATCATCAAAGGTCATGTTCAAGGGCAAAGATAGAATAGGATAAGGCTGAACAGACAGGAGACCAGTTTGTATATAACTTGCAAAAGTTGATAGTGAAGTCCCTTCAACTTACAGTTATACCAAACTTGTCAGAGATCAGTACAGAGCATCAGATCAATATTGATGATGAGGCATCCAAACAGAACGAAATTTTCACTTATCTGAGACTGAATTAAACCTTTGACACACCTGAGATGTTACTATTGTGTCTTCCTCTGACTCTTGTGCAGGAAAGACACAAACATCGATTGTAGATAGTGGTTAAGAGACTTGATGGAGCAGAAAACCAGCACTGAGAATCAAACTTTAATTTATAAGTTCATAAGTGAAAAGCAGGTCTTTGTTCTTCCTTCTTGTTCACAGCATCTAAAGCCTTGAGGAATAAACACTTCTATAGTCAACTTGTTTATAACCTTATGGTAGGTTTTGTTTATTCGGTGCATGTGTAAATCTCATGGTTATAGCAAGAAATAAAAAGAAAGAAAGAAATCAGAGTTGATTACAGCCAGTGGTGATGTGGCTGGGAAACAATGGATGCATTGTGAGGAAAATCTCACAGCAGCCCGGAAATACACAGGAAATAAAATAAAATTAAAAAATATATATAGAAAAAGAAGAAGGGAAAAGACAGACAAAGCATGAGAGGGAATTAGAGATTTCTTATGCAAACGTATTAACCACTTTGCCTGAAGTTTGCATTGCATATAACTGCGGAAAGAAATTTCTCTCAGTGCAAAATGCTCTGTGGTTGTTTAGGTTTTTTTTCATTTGGTGGATGTTCTTTAGCAGGGAAAAAATGCATAAAGCAGTTCTTCCAGTAACCTCTGACTCTTTCTCGCCATGTCTCTCTCTTGCTTTCACTCTTGTTCTGTTTTTATTTATTCCCTGCAAATACAATGGAGAATAAAAATGTGGTAGGACCTGCTGGCGGCAACTATGGCCTCCGGATCCAAGCTGACAAAAATGTCAAGAAACTGACAGTAAAATATGCGAATAAAATCCCTGTGAACGAGAAGAAAACTCAGGCTCTCACTACTACTTTCTACATTGTGGCTTTTAAGAGTATTCCTATCAGTAGCTATGACTTTCTCATTTAAAAAAAAAAAAAAAAAAAAAAAAACATGCATATACATTCATCATATGTATTGTCTTCTAAAATCTTTCATCAAAATCTCATGGGGGGAAACAGCACACAGAAAGATAGGAAAGCAAGAGACATTTAGGGCAGTGGGATCAGGGAAGAGCCGACATTCGATGGAGAGAGAGAACTGCATGCCGAGCACCAGACATATGGATCCTGTATGAAGCTGCAAGGCAGACAGACTTCTGCTGCTCCCTTCTGTGATCATGAGATGAGGGAGATGCATAAGAAGTGTCTAGGAAAGAAAACTCCTAGGAGTACTCAACTATCAAATGAAGAATATGTTCTTTACCCTACCTGATGGGGAATGACTCTTTGCTTTGAGAAGATCATCACCTTCGGGTGGATCTTGGAGTTGGATAGATGGAAGGGACTGGGATGGTTTAGTCTGAAAGAGCCTAACCAAAGCCTGAATGTGGTCTTTCAATACATAGGCGTACGTGTAGGGAGCTAAAGAATAAAAGGTTTCAGTACGGGTAGAATGAGAAATAACAGGCTTAAAAAGCTGTGAAGAAGACTCAGTTTGGAAGAAAAAGTTTACTGTCATTAAGATACTTTAATCACCAGAAGAAAATTGTTGTGCAGTTTCTACCTTCTAAGTTTTTTAGGAAAAATAAATAAATAAATAAATAAATAAATAAGCAGAAGCCTCTTTCTGAAGGACATAGGCACAGTTAATCTTGTTTGGGACAGGGTTGCATGGACTTTTATGTTCTTTACAGTCTTAGTTTCTGTGCTTCTGTTGCAGAGAATCGGCTAACTAGGCAGAAGGATTTTACATTGCTAATCATGGATGAAAACAAGTTCTTGCCATGGAGACATAGAGCTGGAGAACAGGAAGGGCTAAATTCCCTTCTTGACTCCTACAAACTGTCCCCACGGCTTTGAGCAAGCTGTCTCTTCTGCTTTGTGCACTGTGCACATAGCATGGGGACGGGATCTTCTGCTTCAGAAAGCGGAAGTTGAGGGTGAAAATACTCTCCTGTGCAGAGTATTAGCATAAAAGCCTATATGCCACTTATGTTGTATTTAGAGCTCTTTTGAGACCTAAGAGAAACTGAAGTGGTGCTAAGTCTTTTTGGATTTTTTTATTTTATTATTATTTTTTTTTTTCAGAAGAAAGTTTCACCCTGCTATCTGAGAGATGTGCAAATATTCACTGAGGGGGTGTCATAAAAAGGTCTATAAATAATCAAATATGAGCCCCCATATGAATTATGCATGGAATACTTATAGAAAACGTGAGTGTCTTGCATTAGAAGAAATCAGAGCAGTGCCACCGAAATCACATTGCTATTTCTATGAGGTATTAACTGAAAGCTATAAGACCTCATTTTTAAAACAGGCTACAACAGGTGCTTGCAGGTCTGTTCAGATAAAAATTATGGCTTTGTGGAGGCAAATATTAAGAAGTCTCTAAAATGTGTTAATTTATTATGAATAGAAAGTAGTTTGATGTTACTTTTTAAGAAAAACAGTCACAATACAACATTCATTAGTCCCTAAGTGAGACAGGGGCTTGTCAGTCAATTAGATTTCTGACCCTTAAATCATGTACGCTCTTCTGAAAATTCTGCATTCTGCACCTGGAGGTGAGTGGTGCAATATCAGTAAAATGTTTTACTTACTATTCATTTTATTGAACTGCCTTGCTATTAGCACTAATACTTCATTTACTCTCACTAAGTTAAATCTAGAAACAGAAAAAAAAAAAAAAGGGTTTATAAAAGGGTTTATTATGGAACATATCACCAATAGACTTTCCTGATATCTGAACAGAGCCCTGTTGGTACCGAACCAAAAATAATTCATTTACAGAAAGTCCTTGAGTTGAACTTATTTTCAATTTGGTTCAAAGATGTCTAGTGAAGGCAGGAATTTTCTAGAAGTTTTTCCAAATAAGCGTTCCCCATCTTCCTCTAGTATTGATATTTTTATTATTTAAATGTTCCACTCCATATTTTATCTAATAGTGACTACAGAATTAAACTTACCCTCTTCTCTGATGGACTGCAAATTGGCAGAATGCCCTCTCCCATTGTCCAACAGGTAAATAGCCCAAAGGATGAAAATTCTTATCAGTAAAATGAAGTACAATATTATTACAGTCTTCCCATCCCTGGTCCACATACCTGCCCACAGATGGAACCTTAGTACTAGCTTTTTGGATGGTTGCCTGGGGGTCAAGGTGGTCAAAAATGTACTGCCATGTTTACCACCTTTTTGATATCAGCTAAGTAGGTCTAGGTATTACTCGCTGACACCAGAGAAAATGAAGAATAATTCCATCAATGTCAATGCCATTACAGCATCATAAAATTGGCATAAGTTAGGAAAAAACTGGGCCTACTGCGCTGAGGTTCTTTCATCTCCTCTGCATGTTCCCTAATTTGTCATTACTAGAATAGTTGCTATAACTATCCTGATGAAAATATAAAAGAGAGACTTGCATGGCCCATAAACTCAATGAACCATTAAATAGGTGACAATAATCTTGATAGAATTTTGGAATATTTAATTAGCACAAAAATGCACTTAGTGAGTGAGTTCAATTGCTATCACGGGTACTCCTCAAAATAATAGCTGAAGATTTTATGTGTCCATGAAATGCCTTAGAAGACATTTAAGAAAAGAAACAGACAATATTTCATGTATTAATTGAGGATCAGACATATCTGTAAGTGCCCAGTAATAAACATTTCCAAGGAAAGTTAACCTAGGTCTCCTGGAATCCCAAAGGTGACTTCGTTACACATGAAGTCAAATTATTCATTGGCAACTTTTCAGTAGCAGAAGCTCATAAAAATACAACTGGACAGCAAATACTTAGTCTTTTCAACAAACCAGGGTCCACCTAACAGCAGAAAATTTTGTAAAGAATAAAAGAAAACAAAAAATCATTGGAAATAATGTAATAATTTCCCATTTTAGGAACTTCCTTCCCACTTGTAGTTGCCTAACAGAAGGTTTCTGTTCATATAGTTTCAGTACTCCATATAATTTCCAGTAGCAGGGATCTGTTTATACATATATTTTCTTCCCATGTGGCATTGCCTCCATTGGTTATGATTACAAAGACTTGTGTACATCTAGATTAAGAAGTATAGAATAGAAGAGTGTTTTAATAGTTCTGCCTTTGGCACTTGTGTTGCCGCTCTTGAAATATCACACCCACTTTCTGTCATCCACAGGTAAGGTTGTGTCTGCATTAAAATGTACTGCAGAATAATCAGAAAGGTTCTGTATAGTGAAGCAACTAATGCAGATCACCCAGTGTCACTGTAGCAGTTGGAGCTCATTAGGGTTGGAGCACGTAGTTTTATCCAGAAGAGAAGTCCAGTCTGGGCCCTCTGACATGGCTCATAATGTGAATCAAAGGAGATTAAGTAAGGATGATCAAGAAATTTGCTACAAAATATATTCTGCTGATCTGAAAACAAAACAAAAAAAAACAGTAGCATAGCACCCTGAAGGTGCTGAAAAAAATGTTGGGGGGGGGGAGTATAGGGAGGAGGTGTTAGGGGATAGCTAATGAATGAACAAAGGATTGCAAAACATTTCTGAGAAAGAGTCTCAAGGAGCTGTTGGAGACAAGACAAAGCAATGACTTGATCTCAGTCAGAAGTGAGTGTAAGTACTTTGTCAAGTACCAAATGCTGCTACTTTGGCTGGAGATTGAAATTAGAGAAATTTAGACCAGAAACATGATTCGTGCATGTAAATTTATATATGGCTATGTATGCATGTGTATATTTATGTGTATATGTGCATATATATGCATATGTATATGAATACACTTTTGCAACAAAGGTAAATTTTAATGTAAAATAATATTTACTCCAATTATACTTTTCATTGCCTATTGCTAACAATTTTCTGATTAAAATAATGTCTCTCCAATTCCCTTCCATGATAACCTTATGTTAGCCTCAGCTGTTGGACTTGAAACAGGAAAAGAATTCAAAGAAATCTTATGACCTCTAGTATGTGGGCAAGCAGAATAGAGAACTGCAATGATCTTTTTGCTATTAACTTCTGTGAATCTGTCATTCACAGGCTGCAAGCTGAAAGCTGATACCCCATACATTGCAGTGACCGTTCTAGGACATCTCTACTAACAGATGTTTCTATTCTTGTCCAAACACCTTCCTTCGAAGTTCTGTTCTCGCTGTGACCTTCATACCATGACTTGTTATCTTTCTGGCAATGTTTCCAGAGTAGTTCCATGGAGTAAAGCTGCTAAAATAATTTGTATATAGGTCAGATAAATATTCATAAATGTTTGCCTGCTCATCAGTACTAGAACAGACTGTCGAACTTCTTGATGATTTGTCACCTCTCTTGTTGCAATAGATACAACATCTGGGCAAAATCTTTTATTTCTTCCTTTTCCTTAGAACTACATGGATCTCACAAAACCCAAAGTAATTTCTGCCACAAACTTTACTGTAAAGTGAGGCTCTTCACTGATCATCTACCTTAATTGGTTATTTTTATCATGTTTGTTTTCATTTTTTTTTTCCCCTCTGTGACTATATCAAGTGTTTTTTTCTCTCCTTTTTCTCTTATGCTTGTCAGTTTGTAACAGTCAACTTGAAGCTTTTGCATGACATTTGGTGGTCCAGATGCTCATATTGCTGCTTGACCTGCAGGTGTTCTTATCATTGGAAATAAATTAGTTACCGTGCTAATACCTACATCATCTTGCTTACGAAGTTAGCAAAGTCTTGTCTTACAGTGTCTGTAGTGAGCAGGAGAGGTGTCTGTTGCAGGGACTCTCCTGTGTAGCACAATTATATCCCAAGCAGAACTGGTGGGTATTATGGTGGCTTTCAAAGCTTGGTGATTTCCATCTGTCTATATTTGGTTGTGTTAAAATTTGAACAATGAAACTTTCTTGTTACTGTAGT
>NC_137706.1:15982848-16138637 GCF_964034855.1 Anser brachyrhynchus | reverse complement strand
TTTAAACTCTTCTTCCAGGGAGAGGATAGTGGTTAAAGCTCGAGCTGGATGGATGGGTATGGGGAGAGGGGCAGGATCCACAGCCCTGGGACTTTTCCAAATCCTCCCTGTCTTTCTCTGCATCTTCCCTTCAGGTAAGGAACAGCCTCGTTTTCAAGATTATTTCCCCCTATTTCTCGCAGCCCTCGGACCTCCGGCTCAGTTCCCCTGCCCGTGGGCCTCTTTTCTCCCTCCCTCTCTTTGCAGCAGTTTGCCACATGTTGAAAATAAGCCGGGAGAGAGGGGAGGGGTGGTGGGGGGGCTCGGATTTTGGTGCTCCCCCTGCCTCCTCCCCAAGCCTTGGCGGAGGCTGCTGCTCCCTGCCCTCACCTTCTTTGTCTCCCCGCTGCCTCCTCTCACGGGAAAGGAGACGGTCGGAAAAAGAAAAAAAATATAAAAAAAAAAAGAAAGAAAAAAAGAGAAACAGAAAGAAAAAGGAAAAAAGAAAAAGGAAAAAAAAGGAAAAAGGGAAAAAAAAAAAAGGGGGGGGAAAAAAAGCCCCAGCCGAGGGGCTGGAGGTGACAAGCGGCCGCCAGGCAGGTTCCGCCGTGCCCATCCCGGGGGGGCGATGAAATTTGGGGGTTGGGGGGGGGGGGGGGGCAGATGAACCCCCCCCGGTGCCAGATCTGTGCCCGTGCGCGCACCGCCGGGGGCTCGGAGCGGAGCCCCCTCCGCTTTGCGCTCTGAGAGGGCAAGGCGGAGAGGGGTTGGGGAGGAAAAGGGGGGCGCTGCTTTGGGGGTCTGGGGCAGGATCGGGACCGGAGGAGGGGGGGGCACAGCCCTGAGACCCCCCCCGTGGGGCCGCGCCGCGCACCTGGGGCCGGGCGGCGAAGGATGCGCGGGGGGCGCGGAGCGCGGTGTGCCCCCCCCAGGCTCCTTCCCCGGCCTCTCTTGGGTTTTGCAGGCTTCGCACCGTGTTTTGGCTGGGAGAAAAAGAGAATTAAAAATCCCCCCTCCCTTGCCCTGGCCGAGGGGGGTGCAAGCAAATGGCTGGGGGGGCACCCAAGGGCCCCCCCCCCCCCAGCCCGCGCCTTGCGCCTCTCGCTCGGCCCCCGGCCCGCATCCCCCGGTTGTTTGCATTGTGTCAGAAAAGGAGAGAATTTCAGAATTACAGCTGAAAACGCCATCTGTTTCCAATGAATCCCCCATAGTTTTTCACAATGTTTTTGGCAGATCTCTGCCTGCAAATTCCTTCAAGCCCTGAGTGCTTGTTTTTGTTGGGGGAGGGGAAGCCGAGTCCACAGAGGCGGATTTGTTCCTTCCCAAACTCTCCAGTTTCTTTACCTCCTTTTTTTTTTTTTTCCCCTTTTTTTTTTTTTTTTTCATTTGCAAAGAAGGGGGGGGGGGGGAAAGACCCGAGCGAAAGCAGGAGGGAGAAAGAAAAACCCCGGCGCTTCACCCTCCCGGTTTGTTTATCTTCTCGTTTTAGCCAAACTTTCCCTTTTTACATTTTTAACTCGCCCCTGCCTTTCTTTTGCATAACCGTAGGTGCAGCAGTCTTGCACACACATGCAGCAAATAAATAAAGAGCTGCTCTACGCCCTTCCTGCCCCTTCTCCCTCGTAGCCCAGATGCAGGAAAGCAAACCCGGCCCGTGCTGTGCTCAGCGCGGAGCTGCTCCCAGCCCCGACCCTGCTGAAACCCCAGTTTTTTTGGGGGGAAAAAAAAAAAAAAAACACCTCTTAGTGCACCCATAATGCCCTTTCCCGAGCGGTTGGGGCTGGGAGATTTACGGTGCAAGAAAGAACTTGATAGGCGATCTGGCTGCCTGCTTTGTTTGATTCTCCCTTCAGCAGTCAAATAAGGTGCAAAGAACTGGCAAAACGGGGCGATCCGGAGCCGGCGGGAGCGGGGCGCAGACAGAGCCGGGGCTGCCCGTGCGCGCTGCTGGGGGGCTCGCTGCCAGTTTGGGGGCTGGGAAGATAGGGAAAGGGGGGATGCTTCCCTGAAGCTTCCTTCGCCCTTTTTTTTTTTATTTTTTTTAACCCAACGTGGGAGTTTGCAGGGTTTCAGCAGCACCCCAAAGAGGCGGCGTGGCCCCGGCGAAGCTTTGTGGCCCCCCCCCAAACCCCAAGCTGACAGGGGCTGCTCGAGGCAGCCCACGCGGGGCCCGGCGTGTCGGATCAGTGCCTCGCCGAGTCCTGCCCTATTTATTTATTTGCTTAACCCCCCCCTACGCGCACAGCCCGGGCCGTATTCCCGCTTGTGCTGCTTTCACACCAACAGCTTGGCCCCGGTCTCGGCGCCGAGCACCCTTGGGTGCTGCCCCCCTGGGGTCGGGGCGAGCGGTGGGCACCTGGGGGTGTCCCAGGGTGGGCGGCTACCCACTGCCAGCGCCTCTCAGCTGGGGCTGCACCAAGTTTTCTTGCAAATCCTTTCGTACCCTTTAGAAATAGCCCTTCTGAAAAGCAGGCTTCAGGCTTTGCTCTCCCCCTCGTCCTCTGGCTCGCTTCAGCTTTCCCGGGTTGTGGCTCGCCTCGGCTGATTTGCCTGCCACCAGAAAACCTGGGATTTTCTGCCCTTGGTCCATCCAGGCGAGGCGGCCGATTCCCAGTAAGGACCCGGCCCTACTGGAGGTGTGCAGGATGGGTTATAAACGCCTTTTGTCTCGGCGGCAGGGAGGGATGGGATCGCAGCGTTAAGCCGAAATCGAGGAGGGGGGCTCGGAGGCGGCTGAGGGCAGCTCCCCTCCAGCTGGGCCGGGAGGATGGCGCCTGTGCGGGACATTGTCAGGGCAGGGAAAGGAGGGAGGGATTCAAACGTAAACCTGGAAATATTTTGGCTTCCCTGTTTTGCTGCTCGCTGCTCTCGTACTTGGAACAGGGAGTCCTCCGCGACTGCCAGCCAGGCTCGGCGTGGGGCTGAGCGGAGGCGCCGGGCTTTTAACACGGATGGGGTGGACGCCTTGCTTTTTGTCCCCAGAAATCGCTTTCCTGAGATCCCAGGCCTTTGCTTGCTGGGAACGGGGAGATATCAGGCGTGACTTCGGGTTTACAGTGGCAGCAGCCAAGGTTTCTCCTTCTTTGCGGCCTAAGCAGCTGCGCTGAGATGGGTGTGCGCGTGAAAGCGCTCGCAGAGCTGTGCAGCCTTAAAAACTTCCTGACCCCGGGCTTCGCTGGGGCTCTGCACCTACCTGCTGTCCCCAGAGAGCCGGGCCACGGTGACAACGAGCTCTGTGGGCTCCCCTCGGGCTCAGCTCATGAACCACCCAAGGCTGTGGTAGGGCTGTGGTCCCCCCCCCCCCCAGCTCCCTGGGGGTGAGCAAAAAATAAATAAATCCAAAATGAGGGTGTTTGGCCCGGTGGGACGGGTGTCGTGGGGTGCTGCTGGGTTTGGTTTGCTTTGCCCATCACAGCAGGTGCCAAATGTGGAATGAGGGGCAGCAATGGGGAGCGTGGGAACCCAGGACCCAAAGAGCAGTTGGGGTCCCGGGTGGTTTGAAGGAGGCTCGGTGGCCTCAGGGTGGATGCAGACCCAGAGGGACATGGGGAAGGATGGAGGATGCTCGGAGGTGCAGCTGTGATGGGGCAGGTGAAGGGGAGGCCCATCCTTTTCCTGGCTGTCCTGGCAGATCCCGTCCCCATGCTGCAGGTCAGGAGGGAGCTGTTGGGGGCACGGCCCTGCATGGCACCAGGAGCACGCTTCCAAGGGGAGAGCCCCTAAATGCCTTTAAAAAGCTTTGCAACCTGCGCTTGGGAACTGCTCGGATTAAAAGAGCTCCCATCACCACCAAGACATTTATTCCCTTGTCCGTGAGCTCTCGAAATAACAGGGCGTTCGATTGCAGCCTGGAGATTGCTTTGCACTCAAGTGCAGCCGGGCTGAGTAAATCACTGCTTCACCAGCTGAAATTCCTGCAGCAAGGGGGAGAATTGAATTATGTCCAACTGCAAAACCAGATGCCATCCCCTTGATGAAGTCATAGGGCTCTCGCTGCGGAGAACAAGCTGGCTCCTACACACACGCACCCTCTCAGGCACAGACTGAGCAGCTCTGTGCAACATCCCGGCCGTGGTGCGCGGGGCCCGGAGCCGCTGGAGGCGCGAGGTCAGCGAGTCCTTCGGGGTGCTCCGCCTGCGGGGCGTTGAGGCCCCCTTTCCACTTCTTGAGCACCGAGGAGAGCTTGGACGTTGAGTTCCCAGCAAGCAGAGCTAGCCCTGAATAGAAGGGGGATTTTGTGGGTCAGGCAGAGAGCAAGCTTTGCTCGAGCCCAAAGTATTTTCTGCTCCCTGGGTTTTGTCTCCTTCCCGGACACCTGTTGACTTTGGTCGCCAAAGCTCTAACAGCAACCTGCGGCGGTTTGGTTTGCTGACCAGCTACCTTTTTTCTTGCTGTGTGATGCTCCAGCCAGCCCTTTCTGAGAGGAAAAGGACTTGTGGCAGGGACAGATCCTGGTGCTGGGCTTTGCAGCCCATGGGGATGCGAGAGCACATCTCCGGCCTCCCAGGGATGGAGGGCGAGGCTGGGGAGCAGCAGGACGGCAAGGGATTAGGCCGAAAGTTATTCCAAGTTAATTTTTCTCATAAAAGATCCGCATGGGCAGCTCGGTCCCTTTGCATCCCAAGCACAGCCACAGCGTTTGTTTGGGTGCCCACCTGGGTTTTGGGTAGACTC
Source organism: Anser brachyrhynchus (assembly GCF_964034855.1). Lineage (NCBI taxonomy): Eukaryota > Metazoa > Chordata > Aves > Anseriformes > Anatidae > Anser > Anser brachyrhynchus. The sequence goes on along the minus strand of NC_137706.1, from coordinate 16,133,984 downwards.
GCGGGGCCGTCACAGCTGCCGTGCCACCCCACGCCCTGCGCGCAAATCAACGCCTCCGACGGAGATGCCGCAATTTTTTTGGCAGGCGTTTAATTGTATAAATTTGCCTCATCCAGATTTATGTGCTCCGGGCTTTTCTCCATCTCCTCATTTTGTGTCTCATTTACCTCTGCGTTTGAAGGGTTGAAATTTCACAAGAGCACGGCGGGGATGATTATTCCTAGAGGGAATCCACACCTGTAAGCATAAAGCGCTTCCCTGCCAGCCCTGCTGTGGCCCGGGCGAGGAGGAGGAGGAGGGCGAGGGACCCGCTGCCACACCTGGGGGGCCCGCGGGCGCTGGTGGGTGGCAGCTGTGCCTTCAAACGCTTCTCAAAGGCACCCTGGGAAAACGGCTTCGGCGCAAGGTGCTGGAAACCCGAACCAGCCCCGGCTGCGGGGCCGCCAGCCCCGTGGGAGCCGTGCTGGAGGGCTGCCCCACCGCGGGGCTGGCGGCCGGTGGATGTGGCCACTGCGCCTTGTGCAGCGTCTGGGTACCGACGTCCCTTTTCTGGAGGGATGGGGAACAGGTGGTGGTGGAGGAGGAAGCTGAGCGTGATGCTTCGTGCAGGGGATGAGAAAAACACCTCGCTCCCCACTGGGCTCGTCTCGAGTGAATCCCTGCACGGCCTCAGTGTCCTCACCTGTAAAATGGAGCACTGCCGAGGAGGTTTCCACGCTCCCAGGAATGGTTGGTGTTGGGAGAGCAGCTGGGTCCTCCCAGGGAGGGCCCAGGTGGGCAGTCCTGGCACAACTGAGCCCCGCTTCCCATCCCGTGGTGAGCCGTGGTGTTCATTGGCATCCTTCTGCAGACGAAGACTCAAAGAAGGTCACTTCCCTCCCTCCTCTTCCTCCATCCGCCAGCTCTCAGTCTGCATCCGTGGAGCAAAACCTCCCAACCCACCACCACGACACCAGGCTGCTGCTTCACCAGCTGTGCCGAGGGCACTGCTGAAGCCTGAATCCCACCGTGAAGCTGGAGCTGCAAATGCTTGTTCTTCCTTTCAGTCCATCGTGCCTCCTGAACTCCTCAAGATCTGCCGATACCTCTCAGGACGGCACCTTCAGGTGCCCCCGGGCTGTGAACTCCAAGACTCATGGTTGCTGCCCCCACCAGTGGTGCCAGCGGTCCTGTCTCCCTGCGAGGGGATGCTGGGGTGGGCCTGGAGGAGCGATGCTGGCCGGGCGTCACCAGCACGGCCAGCAGGCTGGGGGGAGATGTATTTGTCCCTGAGCATGCCGTGTCTGCAGTAAGAGGACTCTGGGAGCCAAAAGAGCTGACTAAGTGACAGGAGCGTCACGGGCTCCTTCGTCAGCATCCACCACTTCGTGCCGTGGCCAGCGAAGGCACTGACTCTGCAGTTTTCCTGCCCGTGTTTGCCCTGTGTCTGCGATGCCAGGAGAGGAGAGATGGGGGGCCGTGAACTCGGCACCAAGGACACGAGGGAGGTGCTGCAGTGACAGAGACCGGGAAACTCTTTCTGCATCCTCCTTTTGACGTTACCTGGCGAGGCCTTTCCCCAGCATCTTCCTGAGCAAGACAAGGACTGGACTAAGAAAGAGACACTTCAGACGCACCCAGAGGAGCTCCGAGCACGCCCTTCACCTGCCTTTAGCACATCCTCAGCCTCTGCCAGCGGGCGCGCAGAGCGCAAGCCCTGGCGTGGAAGGTGCCCGCGCCGAGCCAACCTCCCCATGCCCAACGCCCTGCCAAATGGCAGCTCCAGCCCTTGGAGAGAGGCAGGTTTCTTTTTCTCCTGCAGCTCCCTCCTCCTGGTCCTCCTCCCCCCGCTCCAGTGCAGCTGAAACCTGAGCTGATCCCTTTGCACATGGGTAATTTATTGGTCTATTGGGCTTTTCTTGATGGCAAATTGCATTGTCTTTCTTCCTGGGTTGAGGCTTTGGAGCAGTTTGCTGCATTCCTGCAGCTCTTTTCTCAGGGCTGATCTTTCACACCCCCTCTGAGCACAGTCAAATCAGTTTTATTGGGCCTCTTTGTTATGCAAACGAGGCAATAATAAGCAGGCTATTATTCGGCAAGATTGGGTCTGATTAGCAGTTCAAAGGAGGTCGCTGGAAGAGCCCGGCATGGCCAGCGAGGCTGGGGACGGGTCGTGGGGCTGGATGCGAGGGTGATGCCACTCATCCCCTTGGGTCTTGCTTCAGGCTCCCGAAATCTTGCAGGAAGAGGTCCCCTCAGCAGCGTTTTGAGGAGCAATCTGGATTTTTAACTCTTTTTCCCATCATTCTTTTGCGAGCGGTGGCTGGCCAGGAGCTGGAGCTGGTAGAAGTCGCTGGTATTTAACACCTCCGAGAACCATGCCTTTCCTATTGAGGTGTCAGCATAAATATGTTTATTTAGATTACTTAAATAAATATGTGTTTAGGAGCCTAAGTCTACGTGCTCAGATGTGAGGCCAAAGGTAATTACGTTTTACTGTGTTCTCCGAAAAAAAACCTTTTACTGCATATGTGAGGCTTGCACATCTACACCTCAATCCGCGGATTTGGAAAAACGCAGGATGATGTATTTGCATCACATGTGGGTGATGAAATACTTTCCAGCCCGTTAGTAACCAGGAGGATATTAAACAACATCTCTTAGCAGTGAACACTTTAAAATTAACAGGTCTGGTTAACATGCACCCAAGAGTCTTAAAAGGATTGGCTTTTGCTTACTGAAACTAATTTCCAGTAATTCTCATTGCTAGAGAAATTACAGGGGAAGAGACGAATTGTTGGTTTTGTGCTGGTTTTCTGAACGAGCATGATTTGGGTAAATGAAATCCCGGTAACCTGACACCAGCCGAAGGGAAAATAGGGGGGCACTGATAATTAGAAGGCTGTTAAAGTTTGGCTGTTAAAGTTGGATGCGTGCGCGTAGTCGGTCTGAACGCTTAATTTAATAGTGTGCAATCTAGCGGAGATGTGCTGCTGTAGGGGAGCACAGCGTGGCTCTGACCGGCACCTCCAGACGTGGCCGCGTGCTGGGGCTGCCTGAAGGCTGGTTTCTTGGAGCAGGGAAGCGAGCTTCATGCGATGCGGAGAGAGAAAACCGCGATTTTTGTGTGCCCGGGCAGGGGCGAGCGCACGTCCCACGTCCACAGTGCCCGTCGGGGCGGTGAATTTTGCAGAGAAACCTCCTGCCGTGGGGAAGGGAGGCAGCAGGCTGATTGTAGGGCTGGGCAAACACCTTCCAGTGGGAACTTAAAAGTGCAAACCGTTTAGCTTATCTGGAGGATTGACAAGTGACTTGATTGCAGTGTGTAAATATCTTTGCGGGAAACACGCTGGGTACTAACGGACTTTTTACTGCTTTGGAGAAAATTGCTGGTTCTTTTTATGTCCGTACAATGAAGTCAGATAAAATCCACTTAGGACCGAGACCTGCGTTTTGTAGAGGTGATAAACTCCTGAAACAGGGGCAGCTTTTCAGCCCGCGGTCACCTCGGGCTGCAGAAGTCCTCGGGGAGGTGCACTTGAACAAACACAGGCACCAGGCTACGTGCAGGCCGACTGTCGAGGGCCGGGCGATTTAATGCTTTTTTTCCCGAACTCTAAACCTTCCCAAACTTCCAGCCTCCAGGTACCGAAGGAAATGTTGTCCCTTGTTTGAGTGGCAGTGAGTCCCCACCTGGGGAGGTGGCTGGGCTACCAGGGGTTGAAGCCACGCGTCGGAGGCACTGCTCGGTCCCTGGGACAAAGGTCCCTTCGCCACAGACCGGGGTGGCGGTGTCACCCAGCCACGAGAGCGTCACGCAGGTCCTGCAGAGCCTCGCTGGGTTCCTGGTTGAGAGGGGTTCGTTTCCGTGCTAAGTCATCTGTGGTTGAAAAACAGATCCATTGTGAGTAGATGGAAAATAGATTACGTGAAATTGAATAAACATCGCTCCTTGGCCCGGGTACAAATGAGCCTGCGCGGCCGTGCCAAAGCTGCTGCCAGGGGACAAGGCCCGGCAGGGAGCGGGGAGCAGGGCGCCTTTGCTTTCCTCCGTGGTGGCTTTTTGCTGCGTCCCCAGCACGGTGGCGTTGGTGGCAGCCACGTGGCTTAACCCGGGGCTGAGTCACGCAGGTGCCTGCGGGCCCGAGGTGCCGCACAATCGCCACATTGAGCAGGCGGGCGCAGGAAGATCGAGGCTGTGCCAGCCGGTGACAGGAGCAAAGCCATGCTGAGCCCTGCCTGCAAACCCCCGGCCACCCCGACCCCCCAGTCCCCATTCCCACCCCACCACGGCGAGACGAGGGAGCGATGCCCCTTGTGCAGCCCCCCAAGGCTTTGCCAAACCACCGGGGCGATGGGAGAAGCGTCCATGGGAAAGCACAGGCGTGCATGGCCCCGCTCGCACACCGCCCCTGCGCGCTGCCGCCAAGGCACCTGGCTTGGAAATCTGGCCTTATATGGGGCCATGAGCGAAACAGCAAAAAGGGGACCGGTGCCAAAACCGGAGCGATAACATCTTAAAGAAAAACGCTCCCCCTTCAGGCCCAGGGAGGAAAGAGAGAGGCTTCCCTGCCCTCCTGGTTACTTTAGTTTCTGTTGTTGTTGTTGTTTTTTTAAATCAGGACCTTATAAAGTCAGGAGTGACCCTTGGTGGTGCAGCAGCATGGGATGCTCAGCACGGGGATGTGTTTGGCGCTGGGTATCGGAGGCAGTTTTGCAGCAGGGGCTGCCCAAGGGCTTACTGCCTGCTACCGCCCCAGCTTCCTCCGTGGTGGTTTTGCAAAGACACGTAGCTTGATGTCCCACCAGGAAGGTCATCGTCACTTGGAGACAGGAGGAAAACCTCCCTCCCCTGCAGCTCAGCCAGCCTGCTCTGTGCGTAGGCTGCCGCAGGTCATGGCTGCATCTCCCAGTCCAAGTAAATGAAGCGTGCCCTTAAAGAGCAGCAGGCTGTGGCTTTATTCCCGCTACAAATCCCATCAGAAGGGCTGGAGCATCCCACAGGCTGGGCTGGCTCTGGGCTGCCCTGCACAGCGCGTCCTGGTGCTTTGCTGAGAGTAGGGGCTGGTGGTCCTGCCCGTCCAGGGACATGTCCTCCTGCTCCTCTTGGGGCCGTGCTGCTGCCACGTCTGTCTGCAGGGGAGGCACATTGGGTTTTGTGGAGCCTCAGGGCACCCCCAAGCACCGCATTAGGTGTAACTGCTGGAAGAGCAAGGCTCCTGGGGCCACAGGTGGATGGGGCAGCCGGCAGTAGTGGCATGAGTCGTGCTTCTCCACACTCCTTTAGCTTGTACCTTCCACCTGGAGGGTCCTGGAGGATCTGCAAAGCCGTGCCGCGAGTGTCTCAGCAGAGATACAATTTCCTTATTTCACACCCCAGTAAACCCACATCCATCCTGCTTGCACTCCCCATGCCAGCAAGCTGACTTGTTGCCATCACTCCAATGGCTTCACCAAAACTGTGGCATGCGTGAGACCACCTGCATTAATGCCGCCATTCCTCAGAGAGCTGCCTTGAATACCCTTCTTTCCTTCTCCTGCTGCATTTAGGCACTGTGCTAGCTACAGCAGCCACGTGCGGATGCATATCCTTTGGAGCCAAGGTGCTTAGCACTGAGGATCCAGGCTTTTGTGTCTGTGGGTAACAAGCCATTCCCAACCATCTCTCATCCAGAGAAAAACACCGAGCGATGCACTGCACTGCAAGTCAGCTGGCAGTGATGGCCCACCGATAAGCAAAGTGTCCTTGGTGGAAATCCAAACGCTCAGGGCTGAGAAGGGGGGGGGACATGAAATTATAAATTCTTCTAAATCCGGCCCATAAATGCAGAAGGCTTAGCAGAAATGCCGACCCCTGTCCGAGGTCAAAGGCTTGTTATCAGGTCACCTCCGGCTGATGGCAAGTGAAAGCAGGACGCAAAGGTTTAAATTGGACTCTGCCAAGATGAAACAGCTCCTGGGTTCTCGGAGCTGTTGCTAGCATCTGCGTTTACTAAGCACATATTTTGAAACTGAGGAACCTGTCACCGTTTCCTATTTGCACTTCAGTCTTCTTGGAAGGAGAGAGGAGTGAGGCTTCCTTAAAGCTGGACTGCTGAGCATTTTACAGCCTTGGTCTGCCCTCCTGATTTTCCAGCACCAGCTATGTTTAGGTTTCCAGCGCTGCAATGTTTGAAACTAAAACACTGTTTTCCCTGCAACAATGCTGGGTTCTGTAACTTTCTCTTTAAAGAAATCTGAAATTATTTTGGCACAGATACATTGCCAGCCTCCTTCTAAACAAATGCCGAGACAGGAATATACGTGTATGCCTGCACAAGGCACCGCAAAAGCATCTGGAAACGGTGGGGCTTTTTCTCTTGTTGCTCCGCTGCCTTTTGTGCCTGATCCCATCCAGTCTCCAAGCCTTCTGAAGGGGTTGATTAAGAGGAAAGGAAGGAAAACACCATGAATTTTAAGTGGTGTGAGCCCGGGTTCACCCAGCAGGGCTCCAAATTGGCACAGGCAGAGAGAGCAGTGTCTGTGCGACGTTCAATGGAGGCCATGTGCTTCTGCACAGCTGCTTTCAACTCTGCTCCAGGGAAGCCACACAGCCCTGGGGAATAGGCACTGGGGAGGGAAAAAGGCAAAAAAAATAAAAATTCAGGATCCAAATTTCCTTTGCTTTCCTCTGGCTTGCCAGCAAGTACTGAGCCCAGCAGAGCTCTGCTGCCTTCGGCTTCTCCATCTGGAGAAAGGCGGGCAGGCAAGCGGGGAGGCTGGCACCCTGCACCCTGCTGTGCCGGTTTTTCTCCTCTGCGTCAGCCTCTTGTTCTCTCCCCATGGGCCGTGGCAGGGAACGAGCCTCCCGCCTCGTTCCTGGGCTCCCCGAGCACCCATGGGGTGCAGCACGCGGTGTCGTGTGGGATGCTCCAGGAGAGGGGCGCCCAGGGGTCTCCCCAAGCTCCCGGAGGAGAAATAGGAATGCATACAGATATTTGCCACGGGGGAAATAAAGCTAAACACGCAGTAATTCACAGAGTTTTCAACGTCAAGCCCTAAAAAGGCATAAAAAAATGCCATTGCATCTCCCACCACATTAATAACCCCATTCCATATCCCACCACGTTAATGACCCGGCCTTATCTCGTTAATGAATACATCCCTTTCTTCCCCACCCTGGTTTTCCCCCCCGAGGAGCATTCATCTAAAGGCTGGTTGCTCTTTCCCTTCTTGCCTTAAATTGGGGCAGATCCTGTTGGTTTCCTTGGCTTTGAGAGCCTTGCGTAAGAGCCGGGTCATGTGAGAGGGTCACATCTCAAGGTCGCATCACGCGGTGCGGCCAACATCAGGAGGTCGGGCTGCGGGAGGGGGACACCAGCTTTTTGGCGGGGATAGAGTTGGTAACTCAAGCGCTGACCACTTCGTGTTTTCCTCCCGCCCTGCTTCCCCCTTCCCCGCAGTGACGTCTCCATGCAAGATCCTCAAGTGCAACTCTGAGTTCTGGGCGGCCACGTCGGGCTCCCACCACCTGGGCGCGGAGGAGGCCCCCGAGTTCTGCACGGCGCTGCGCGCCTACGCGCACTGCACCCGCCGCACCGCCCGCACCTGCAGGGGCGACCTGGCCTACCACTCGGCCGTGCATGGCATAGACGATCTCATGGTGCAGCACAACTGCTCCAAGGATGGCCCCACGTCCCAACCCCGCCTCCGGACATTGCCCCCCGGGGACAGCCAGGAGCGCTCCGACAGCCCCGAAATCTGCCACTACGAGAAGAGCTTTCACAAACACTCGGCCGCCCCCAACTATACTCACTGCGGGCTCTTCGGGGACCCCCACCTCAGGACTTTCACGGACACCTTCCAGACCTGCAAGGTGCAAGGGGCCTGGCCGCTCATAGACAATAACTACCTGAACGTCCAGGTCACCAACACGCCGGTGCTGCCTGGCTCCTCGGCCACCGCCACCAGCAAGGTGAGCCTTGGGCACAGCCTTGTGAGCAGGGGTGGGGGTGCTTTTGCATGCCCCTTCTTTCCATTATCGGTCTCTTCCGCCATCTGCACATCTCCCTGAGGAGGATGAGAGTGGGTTAGAGCCCCTCTGAACATGAACACTTGGCTATAAATGCCAGATACCCATCTAGACTTTCTTCTTCTGTCCCCGCTTGTATTTAAATGCCCACGGTTTCTTCCTGGGCATGCCCAGCCCCATCATGGTTATCAGGCTCAGATGCTGCAGTTCAGAAGGCAATCATGGCCAAAAGAGGGGGGTAGCAAATTAAGATGGCTCCCACCTGGGCGACTCCAGGTGCACAGACAGACCAGGAATGATGGCAGCACTTACAGAGGACACCTGAGATCCAAGCAGGGAGCTGAGCTCCTCCAGCTGCCTTCCCGCTGCCCGGGCTTGTAATTGTCTCTCTGGTTTGCAGCCAGATCGTGGCATTTTGCGGGGTACAGTCTGCTCTGGCAGTGCTGTGACAGCCTGAGTAAACATCCCAGAGGAACAGAGTGAACACTGAGAAAACCCAAGGGCAAACACGCTGTTGTGACACAGCAGGACTTGTGTGACACAGCCTCGGGTTCGAGAGAGACCTGCAGCTGACATGCTGTCACGTTGCCCTGTGGTGCACGTGCTCTAAAGCTGAAGCCACTTCTTGTGCCAAACTATGGGAGGCTCAGGAGGAGCCGTCTTGCTCTTGGAAGGTGTCCTGTCCCACAGTGCCTGGGAGACCTGCCGGCCCCTGAGCTAGGGGAGAGCTGAGTAGCATGAGCATGACAGGCCGTGCAGTTCCCAGGGCCACCGCTTCTCAGCTCTGGCCGTGACCGTTTCAGCCTGAGCTGGAGCTGACATTTTGGTTTTGACATATCCCTAATAAACTTCCTTAGATATACCTGATGCTCTAAACTCCTTACCTACCAATGTGCATTCAAAACCTGCCAATGCCTTGCAAATAAGTCTGACTTGAGGGAGGCGGTCCCTTAAGGACACAGGGACCTACAATTTCTAGGCTGGAACCCAAGATCACCACTTTAATTGAGCCCTTTTTCTGCCTCACGGGCTTGTGGTGAGGAGAGATTAGTCATGAGATCTGCAGCACGAGCTATGGGAAGCGTTACTGGGTCACTGCTAGAGGACCATGTGCTGCTGGAAAGGACAGGAGCCTCTTGGTCCAAGGGGCTCTTTGTGTTTCTGCTTGAGAGTCTCTGACCTTACCCTTATTCCTTCAGGCAGATACAGGGCCGGACCCGGAGAAGGTCTCTGGGAGGAGTAGTGCAGCCCGAAGGCCAGGGCAAGGTGGTGCCTGAGGACATGGCTGAGGAGGGGACAGCAGGGCTGCCGTGGGGCTGGGAGTGTCTGTGTGCTCAGTGCAGGAGTGCTGGGAGAGAGGGACATTGCCAGCTCTCTGGGTTCCTGTTGGGAGCAGTTCTGGAGCCACCACCGTGCGCAGCCCAGGCCTTGGGGTGCCTCCATTTTCCCCTTTGTACCCTGTCCTCGGCCTGTCTGCCACGTGGCTGCGGGAGCTGCCTCTCCTCCGGCCCTGCCCCGTTCCCCACACAGCAGCTGCGTCTCAGTCTGCTCCTTCATGGGGGGTGTCCCCCTTCCCATTCCTCCCTCATGGAAAGAGGTGCAAAGTCTGCTTTTCCTTCTCCGTGTCAGGCCTTCCCCCCCGAAGCCAGGTTGGCAAGGGAGGAGGAAGGGCTGTGAGGTGGTTTCTTCAGCAAGGGACCCGGGTTTGAACCGGTTGATGGTGTGGAGGATGTTGGGCTCAGTCTGCACCTGCATCCCTTCCAAGAGAGCCTGCCCACTTGAACATCCTGAAAATGCACGTGGGTCTGCGTGGTTGAGATGGAGCACAACATGGCCCGGGGGGCAGAGGAGAAGACCCTGTTGGTTCACAAACAGCCAGGGAGGGGAGGAGGCTGGGCCTGTGGGATGTAAATACCATGGGAGCCAGAGAAGCTCCACCACCTACAGGAGTCAGGGCTCGTCCCCCTCTGCTGGCTGCCAGGCCCTGGAGGCAAGACGGCGCTGCGTGCACCAGCATGCCACCACAAGCCTGCGACTAGCGATAATCCAGCCAGCCCCAGCTGCATGGGAGCTGCTGTGCTGGGCCTGCTGATAACAGCACAGATCCAGGTGGGACATCACGTCCAGCCTCTGGGTCTTGCCTCCACGCATGGTGTCCTCAGCTTTGAAGCAGGATGACCGTGTTTAAGTGTCTAAAAGCTGGGGCAGCCAGCAGTACGGGTGTATAAAATTTGGAGCAGCTTCTTAGGAAGAAGTGTTTACCCATGAGCTAGGCCACGCTCCTAGCTGGGTTGAGCAGACAGCTCTTCCACCTCCCACATTGATCCTGCTGTTGTCTGTGTGCTCTTGGGTGGTCAGCACTGGTTGTAACCCTCTGCCCTTTTTTCCTCCTTTCCTCCCCCCGCCAGCTCACCATCATTTTCAAGAGCTTCCAGGAGTGCGTGGACCAGAAAGTGTACCAGGCGGAGATGGACGAGCTCCCCGCTGCCTTTGCTGACGGCTCCAAGAACGGTGGGGACAAGCACGGAGCCAACAGCCTGAAGATCACCGAGAAGGTGTCGGGGCAGCACATCGAGATCCAGGCAAAGTACATCGGCACCACCATCGTGGTGAGGCAGGTGGGCCGCTACCTCACCTTCGCCGTGCGCATGCCAGAGGAGGTGGTCAACGCCGTGGAGGACCGGGACAGTCAGGGCCTCTACTTGTGCCTCCGCGGTTGTCCGCTCAACCAACAGATTGACTTCCAGACCTTCCGCTCGGCTCAGGCCGCTGAGGGCCGCACTCGCAGGAAGGGGCCCAGCCTGCAGGCCCCCCCCGAGGCTTTCACGTACGAATCGGCCACAGCCAAGTGCAGGGAAAAGCTGCCCGTAGAGGACCTCTACTTCCAGTCCTGCGTCTTCGACCTCCTGACCACGGGGGACGTCAACTTCATGCTGGCTGCTTATTACGCCTTTGAGGACGTGAAGATGCTTCACTCCAACAAAGACAAATTGCACCTCTATGAAAGGACACGGGACCTAGCCCCGGGCAACGCGGCTCCCTCAGGGTTCCCCCGGGCCCCTCCTGCCCTCTGGGTTGCACTGCTGTGTTTGAGTCAGTGTTGGCTGGGTTTGTTGTAGAGGTTTGCTCCCTCGCACTGTGGGGAAAGGGGAGCAGGAGGGGATGAGGGACAAGACAGCAGCGCCGGACGAGGAGAGGTTGGAAGGGGGATCCGGTGAGGAGCAAGAGGATTGTCCTCAGATCTCAGCCCCTCTCTACAGCACCTGGTCCTCCCCAGCTCTTGTCCAGGAGGAACGTGATGCTCCCGGGACCAGTTGGGAGATCTTGCTGGACTGCACCTCGAGTGGTCCTTCCTCACTTTCCATCATCCTCATCCTCCTCCTCCCCGTAGTGTGGGTGCTGGGGATCCCCCACCTTGCACAGCACCCCTATGGTCCCGAGAATGCTCGTGGTGACTGTGATGTTGGCATGTGTGAACGTGGCTTTGTGTTAGGGAGCCGTGAGCATGACGGGGCTGGGCTCCGTTTTTTTGGGCTGTGCATATTCACACAGCCCCATCGCTGCAGGAGGCGATGCAAAGCAGCAGGTAGGGGCTGGAACAGTGGGGCTGGCCACAGAGAGGAACGAGGCACCTTCTGGGTGGAAGGAGGCCATGTTCCTCAAGCTTCGGCTTGTGTTCTCTGTGGTTCAAAGGGCATCTCCAATTTTAGCCACTTCTTTCAGCTGATTCACTCCATAGTTCTATTTCTGGCTCCCTTGTCTCTGCCCAGACCCACTGAGGACTCTTGATTGCGACAGGAGAAACCTGGCCAGTATTCAAGTGATTTCTTTAACTTCTGCCTGGCGACGGACGAGCTCCTTGCGCCATTTACTCCCCTAAAACTGGCAGTGGGGAGGCTGCTCAGTGGGAGACCCCCTCTGTACCCCCTCAAGCCCCACAACCCCTTGCCTGCCCGCGGATCAGCCAGGTCCCGGAGCAGGAACGTCCCTCTCTGTTTGTTTGCTGCTAGGTCTCTGCTTTGCTCCTCGTCCTGGGGCCGTGACTCGCAACCCCATTGCAGACCCGTTGCACCTTAAGCCCTTCTGGGCTTGACTCTGGAATGGGGCAATGTTAGAAATCCAGCCAGGAGACAGGATGCAGCAGAGGACCCCCCCCCCCCCGACAACCCCCAAATATCTGTTCCCTGCCTCAAAATCATTGATAATCTCCCTTCCCCACCATGTTGTGCTGCCCAACCTCTTCCTCTCCGTGTTCCTCTGTGGTTCACCTCATTGCTCACTGAACAAACAGCGAGACCACCTTTGGTCTGCATCTTGGAGACCTCTTTATGGATTTCCCCTCCTTTCCTCAGGGGGAATTTCCCAGAACTCAACCCCAAAACATGTGTCACCCTTGGGGGAACCTCCTGCTCAAGGGAGGTCTCTGGGCATGACAAGACAAGCTAGCACCAAAAGAGGTGGGAATAGGCTACATTTGGCAGTCTGAACTGGTGCCAAGAGGCAGCCTGGTGTAAATACTCAATGTGACTATTCATTGTGTCCTAACAGCTCTAGAGCTCCATTTGTAAAGCAGCAGAGAAATGCAAAATTGTGTCAATGGATGTAATTTATATTGTCTCTTTAATATATAGAGCCCTGGCATTGATCTCGTGTGACTGTACAGATGAAGAGATGTAATTGGTTTTTAAGTGTTTAAGGAAAGAAAAGAAACAAACATACAAACAAAACAAACAAAAAAAAATATGTGTTTACTACTTTGCTCCTTGCTTTGTTTGCTGGTGCCCCAGGTATTCTGTTTAGGCAGATTTTAAAATAAGGATATCACAGTTTGGCAGCACTGAGGAGACCAACCACTGGACCGCGGCATGGGACAGCTTGGCTTCCCAATGCACTAATTGCTCAGCCAGGCTGATTTGGACTTCTTGTTTCCCATATTAAAGAAAGATCCAAATATTTGTCTATAGAAATTCAAAACCCAAGTTTTGAAAGCCAAAATTTCTCACTGGCTATGGGGAAACATTTGTTTCTTGCCATATTACCCCATAGATAACAGCGACTGTGCAAAGCATCCCCTCTGAAGACATGCTGCTTCGCAAAAGTGGTCTCAGCTGGCCAAGCCACAGCATGCCAACAAGGCCATCCTTCCCATAAGACCTTCCTTTCCTATAAACCCTCTTACACATTTGCTGTGGCTCAGGGGTAATTTAAAGCCAAGGAAATTATATTTGATTACCATGTGGCTCAGTCCCACTGCCAGGTGAGCGCTCCAGTGGTGGTCAGCTGTCGTAGGGTGGTTGGGGTATCCATATTTTAGAAGCAAACAGTGAAGCACTTTATTTTGGTTGTGTTTGACCCAGTTCTGGTTAAAGGTGAAGTGTGGCCAAGAAAGACCCGATACTTGGAAACAAAAGAAATACATAGGTAAAGGGAGGACATTATGAGAATGTCCCCCACCTCCTCCCTGCGTTCAGACCCACGGGAGTGTCACCACGTGTATATACTGTAAATTATTTATTGAGAGAAATGCAAGTAAAGTTTGAGGTTTTTTTGACAATAAATTAGTGGGTCTCGTTTTGTTCCCGGTGTGTTGTATGGTGCTGTTCACCACTCGCTGTTGCTATCCCATTTCTGCATCCCCTCTGAAGCAGCTTGCTTTAGTCCAAAGACACTTTGACAGCTCATCTCTGTCCAAAAATTCTCATAATTTTGCTCTGGGGTTTTATTTATTTACCGCCAGATGAGAAAAGGGGATGGTGTGGAACAACTATAGCTAATAAACCATCTGAGCCTGCCCCTCTGGGCAATGAAAGGAGCCAAGCCAAGCAGGGTGCCATGGCCCTGCCCCTCCCTCATGCATCGCTCTTGGCTCCAGTCGGGTTTGTTAGTGCCCTCTGATGAGGGAAACCAAAACTGCACTTCTTTGGCTCATTTTCCTCCTTGAAAAACTGACCTGCTCCCTGCTCTAGCAGCGGGGGGCCAGGAGGCTGCGAAAGCTGGGTGGGACGTGGGCACGGGCTGAAGACACTCACTGTTTGGGTAAATTCACACAAAGACATCCAGCACCAGAGACCTGAGATAGAAACCCAACCTCGCCCTCTGTCAGAGCCCTGAACAGCTGGCAGGGGTTGGAAAGGGCATGGGAGGCAAACCCACCCACTCAGCCACCACTTGCAGCAGCTCCCAAGAGCTCAGCAGGTGGGACGAGGGGCCGGTGCCAGGGGCCAGTGCCCCCCGAGTGGCAGGGATGCTCCCATCCTTTCTACTCCCGTGTGGCACTGAAGCTTCCCCAGGAGGTGAGCAGCAGCAGGAGGCACAGGCCGTGCAGTGACACCACGCACAGGGGCAGCAGTGACCCTGCCAAGGGTTTATACTGGCTCTAGGTGAAGCTTGCAGGCTGATGCTCTGCAGCCAGGGAGGACACGGCCCTAACCCCTGTGGGCAGCTCCTTCGTGCTCCAAGCGGGGCTGGGGCCATTCCTAGAGGAGGGTCGTGCCAGCTCAGCTCCAGGCCCGTCCCATCCTACTCTTCTCCCGTCCAAAGCGCATCGCCTCACGGGGAAAAGCTGCTCAATTCCCACAGCCTGCTGTCTCAGGCATGGTGTCAAGCCCCGTTTCAGCTGTGCCTGCCCATCCCCAGGCCTCAGGCAGGGGCCTGGGCTGCTCCGAGCTTCACGTCCCGCTGCTGGGGGTGAGCAGGCCCACCGCGGCCACCCACGGGCCTGGCAGCCCTCCGCACGCAGGTGGCTGCGACGAACCACAAGCACAAATATTGCTCGGCGAAATACGGCTCTTCTCTGGGAACCGGCTGCCCTCTAGAGGGTCCGCTCTGGCATGGCGTGAAGCGAACCCGGGGCCTCCCTCGGCCTCCCCGCCGCCATGAGGCAGGGCTGGGGGTCCTGCTCCCACAGCGGTGCGATGGCTTCGCTGGCCACCCTGGGCGATGGGCCCCCTTGACGAGAAAAGCCAAGCGAGCTGGCAGGAGGCTAAAGACCAAGTTTTAGCCTGCATAATGCAGACACAGCCCAGCCCCGGCCCTGTCCTGCCCAGCACCCTGAGATGGCCAAGGTCTGTGTCCTCATGGAGGAGATGCGCCTGTGGGACTAACCACAGGACTTGGTGATCCTTGTGGGTGTCCCTTCCAGTCCAGGTTATCCTATTATCAGACCTGCCTGACTGGGAGACACAGGGGGTTGCATCACGCCAAGGGGTCATTTCTCCTTCAGCTTGCACAGGTGCTCAGGATTTTAAGTGTTTGCAGCATGGTGCTGATGTCCCCAGCACACAAGTGCTGCACGCATGCCCCCCATGCCCATATCCTTACCTGCCCCGTTGCTCTGGCTTGCCAGGCCCCGCTTCTCCACCTTTCCCATGGGCACCCCTGTGTAAGAGATGAGTCAACGCTGAATTAAAAAGATCCCTGTCTTGGGTGCACTCACACCGCTGTGCTCCAGGCAGGGACACCAGGACCAGCTCCCCATAGCCCCCCACACCAGGGCCTCCCCGCGCCGAGCCCCCTCTCCCTGCCACAGCTGACAGCCCTCACTCTTTCCATTTGGAAACCCATTTTTCAGGGGCACATAACTCAGCTGTGAAATTTCACTCCCGGCTAAAACTTGGCTCCGTTCAGCAGCAGAGAGGCTGGAGAGGGCTGGACGTCGTGGCTACAGGTGTGAAAAGCAAAAGCCCTTTTTACAATGAGCTCTTATAACTTGGGAGAAATGGCTTCAATCCCTGCACTGTGCCTTGCCAGGGGCCAGGTTACGTGTGGGCTCAGAATGAACGGGTGAAGGGGGAAAAAACAAACCGAAGCAGCCTGTGGGATGCCATTGCAACCCACCTGGGGAGAGGTGCATCCTGACCAGGAGGCGTGGGGAGGGAACGGAGAACTCCACCGATGCACTGGGAACAGGGAAGGGGGAATTCTCCCAAGAAAGGGTCAAAAAGAAGCTCACACACCCGCAGAGATCCAGAAGAGCTGGAGGTTGGATAAACACCGCTACCATCCGGGGTGGAAATCAGTGAGGAAATGCTCAATTTCTCCTGATCAGGTGGAAATTCCCATCCGAAGGTGGTTCCAAGTCTGGATCAGCCCTCTATCACCGCAGACTGCGAAATTATGTAAAACAGCTGAGAAGAACATGCTTATTCCTGCACAGTGAAAATACCCATCCTGGCATGCCCAGGGCTTGCAGGAAAGGGCCCCGCGATCCTGTGACAACCCCGGTTTTCGGCACCCACCCCATCATAGCCATGGGCCGCGGGACACCCCCAGACACACCACGCTGACACGGTTCTGAAAATCTCAGGAACACTTTTTAATATACAAGAATCAAAAGTACAGCAGTTTTACAATGTAGGAAAATTTAATACATACTATATAAACAACATATTTACATCAGAAATCACTAGGACAGTGGCATTTTTTCACAAATATAAATTAATATTAATTACTGTTTTTTTAGTCAACAGGTTTAAAAGTCCACATTTTTACAGTAAGAGTCCTTCTCTCCCCGGAGGGGAGGTGGAGGTCGGGAGGAAATGAGTGAAAGCAGAATAGTATTTGTGTGTGGATCACTTAAACTGTTCACGTAAGGGCTTCAGAGAGCTGTTAAGTACCCACCCTGCTTGGGCACCGCATTGCCTGTCTGCAGCAGGTTTTGGTCTGCAGGATTTCCATCATCTGAATTCAAAACTTTACACCATTTCCAAAGGGGTCAGGCTGAAAAATTCTTTTAAACAAAGAAACAAAGAAAAAACCTACAGCATTTTGCTACTTTCTCCTGCAAAGAGGCTAGAGGGAACCCCGCAGCTGGCTCAGAGGGAAGAGCTGTACCAGATGCTGACACAGACACTGCAGTAACGTTTTTGGCTGTGGACCTGTCCCCTGCGATCCCATTCACACCCAAGTGACTATGTCTGGTTATGGTCCCTATTCTGATGGGACATAAAATGTGTGTGCACGCGTGCGTGTGCTTGGGGAGGACTTTCCCCCAAATCGAGTTCTCCAGCTTTATTAAAGTCCAACCCAGCGAAGACCCACCCCCGTGTGCAAACCAAACTAGGTGACTGTTCAGTATCAGGCCAATGTGACAGTGGGGACCGCTCTTTGCTGGATATAGACAAAGATTTTGCTGTTGCACTGGTTTCAAGAAGGAAACCCCAAACCACCTCACCCCTGCAACACAGGACGAGCAGAACTCCTCATGTATGGACACAGAAAATGCCTCCCACTGGGGTTCAGTTCTCCTGCACCAACCATAACACTGGTCTGGCCAGTACTGCCTCTTGCTACGACTTGTATGGCACAAACTTTCCATCACGATAGCACCACGTTGTGAACGAAAAGAGCAATTTCTCTTCGCCCCTCTGAGGTTTCTTCCATTTTCACATTAAAAGCTAATACCTCTGAAAAGAAAGGACCTCTTTGTTGAATACCACAGCAAGCGCGCCTGCAATCACAGCTTAGTGAAATACGCGGCGTTAACACGCTATCTCAACACCTCCTCCCCCCCGCCAGCCCCAGGGGCCCTGTGGAAGACTTGCCCTCGCCTCCCGCGCAGATGAGCACAAGCATAACACTTACTCGGGGCAGCGCAGCGCTGCCCATGCTGGTTCCCCCTCTACAGAAGCAAAACTGCTTCTGGTGAGTTTGGTGAAGTTTGGTGAGTTTGGTGAAGTCTTGCAAAAGAAGAATAAAATACAAGCTGGCATCCCAGAGCCACGACTTGATGTCTATATCCACACTGAGCTTGGCCCCAAGAGGCCCGGTGCTTGCCCAGCACGCAGCGGCACGGGGTTGTGGCCTGCTGCCAAAGCATCACGGTGGTGTTGGGCACTTTTCTGAAGGCGCAGTGGGACACAGCAGCGGGCTCTGAGCAGGGTGTGCATGCCGTGACTTCAAGGGACCCAACTCCTTCGGCTCCGGGCAGAGGGGAGAGGCAGGGGATTAGTGTCAATTTGTGTGCGCCTTCCAAAGTACTGGTTGGAGTGGGGAAGCCAGCCCTCAACACCCCTCAGTCTTTCAGGGAAAGGACATCACAGCTTATTAGGGTCATATACTGGCATCTTAACAGGATCCCCAACTTCTGCCCCCCATCAAGAAGAGCGGTCAGGAACAGCCTGATCTTTAATACTGAGCTCCAGATGACGCATCCCCAGAAACCGTGCTCTGGGCAGCCCAGCTGTTGGGAGAGCTCTGTAGTCTGCAGAGACGTGACTCTACTACCCAAGGCCTCGAACCTAAAAACAAATCACCCACTCGACTTCTCGCCGGCAACCTGTGTGTAACCACTCACACCATGCCACCAGCCGGGCACTGTTCTGCATCGTATGCAGTGACTCGAACACTTGGAGGAATGTTTGCTCTGAAGCCCACCGAGCTGGGCTGCAAACCCCTCTTCTCCCTCTGCTATGCTGGGCTTCTAAGACGTGCTCCAGGGATTTTTAAGTACCTAGTCCTGAATTCCTCATTTTCTCCCTGCTCACTGAAGTGCTAAGCTCCCAGGTACATTTCCAATTCAGGCAGACAGCAGTAGCAGTGCTGTTACTCTCAGCAATTCAGAGCTACTGCTGAACGGTGCCGGGAAGGTGACTGGTGACAATTGCCTGGACAGAGATTAGTCTCTGGATTCCCATTTAACTCTGCTCTACCACCCCTTACCTTTCAGTTGTATTACAGGTCTGTGATCACTGTTTTGTGAAGCACAGAGAGAAATGCCCAGAAAGCAGAGTACTTCAGTGGCAGGGAGATTAGGAGCTTCAAGGTCCCCGGATGCCTAGAGCCATCTTTTGTCCTGGTACCTTGCAGCTCCCAGCCAGCATCTGTGTTAATTCCTGGACATCCAAGCCGCCCATGTCAGAAGAGAAGAGGAGTTTTGTTATGAATTCCTGAGCCCTGTCCACTGGTAAATACTGCTCTCACCCCAGTTTCTTTCCTAGTCATTATAAGTGAGCTTAGCTTTTGCTAAGGAAGTCTGTCTTTCTTCACATATCCCAAAGACTCCCAGAGTCAAGACTTGACAGTTCCAGCCCTGGATCCCCCACCCCTTGTCTGCTGCAGGGGACACAATGGCAGTCAGAGCAGTTTCTTGAAATGGTTAAAGACATAAGAAATGACAATGTGGCCAGAAAAGTGATGGATTGTCACCAGCAAGGCTCCTGCTCCTTTGGAGTCACTCTGAAGTGACATTGAGCCCCTCTTTCAACCAAGCCCTGTGACAGCAACAGCTTGGCTGCTGAGGGACCCTCCTGGAATATGTCCTCCCAGTGGCCTATGCTGGTTACACACAAAGCCCAGCCCAACCAGTTTATCCCCAATCCCAAAGCAGCATCTGTCATGTAACATCAAGTCAGCGCAGGCACACGGCCTTCTGCACAATCCTAAGCAGCAGCAATCCGCCTTCTTGGTTTTGGGGAAACACTGTGGTTGGGGAAAATTCCCTTGCGCCCATTGGACTGGAGGAAACAAAACCAAAGCAAAAAATGAGGCAGTAAGTCTGGTTCCAACGTTCAATGGGAGAAAGGGGGGAAAGGAAATGGGAATCCAGAACAGAACTGAGAGTGAGGGAGAGTCTTCTACCTGCTCCCCCAAAATCCTCCTTGACCCAGCAAAGATGATAGCAGCATGTTCAGAGTTTCTGGCTGTTGCATCAGACCAAGTATTTCAAGAAGTGCGCTTCCCCCCCTTGGTCACTTTATGTTTTCCGAATATTCCAGTTATAATCTGGATTGTTTTTCTGTTCTAACGACCTATCCAGAGGTGACCTGTGATCGAGGGGCGACTTGGAGTCGTGAGGAGATTTCTGAGAGGGGGGTGAGCGAGGGTCCGACACTGCGGGGTGAGGTGGAGGGAGAGGCTGTTTGTAATCTCCCGATTTGTCTGCGTGGAAGGACCGGTAGTGGTCCGAAGGTCCTTGGCCATGGTATCCCATGGGTGGCCTGTGATCAGACATCCGTCGGAAATCCTGCTGGTGGTAATTCTGAGGCCTGAACTCATCGGATCGTCGGCGCTTGGAGTCGTGGTGGTGCCTGCAGAGAGAAAATGGATGGATATGAGGGAATGGATTGGATGGATGGACGGAGATCAGCTCCCCAAGGAAAGCCTGTCCACCACCGCTGGGTGTATCGACGTGAACTCCTCCCACCCTTCCCGAGAGGAACGAGAATTACCTGTCATAATAATCTCGGTGGCCTCTGTGGTCTCGGTCACTGTTGTACTGTTCATAGGGCCTCTTACGGGAGAGGTTATTTGGTCTGTAATTCCCAGAGCTTCGGTGGGGGTCTCCACGAGATCGCCGGTCCCCGTAGTGGTGGTCCTTGTACCAGTGCTGCTCATATTGGTGGTGCCGCTCCCCACCCCACACCTGGTTGCTGTTGCCGCCGTAGTTGAACTTTCGATCTCTCTGCCAGTCTCCCCTGTCTGCAATGAGGAAAGCATTAATTAAATGTCATTTATACTTTAGGTTAAGCCCATTACTTCCTTGTTGAATTCTCAGAGAAATTAGAACTATTACCATTGGAACTTTCTCCTCCCTAAGCCAAGTGGACCCCATTTTATTCTTTTAATTCCTTTACCATTATTCTATCAAATCTTACTCTGCCCAATTCTTAAACTTTTGACCACTCCATCATCACGTTTTCTAGTCCAGCAATAAGTACAGTGAAAAAACGTGTTCCATCTCCCCAACCTGACTAGCCACAAATCCTGGAATTATTTGTGTCCAAGAGCAAGCAGCCTGTAGGTTAAGAGGAATGGTTTCCTTTGGTTCCCCAGGGCTCACCTGTGTTGCTGAAATGCCTCTTGTTGGGATGGCCGTAGTTGTCACGGGGGTGCCCATGCATCTGCTGCGGGGCATGGGAAGGGGGCAGGTGGAGCTTCTGGGAATGAGGATTGTGAGGCACGTGGGACTGGGACATCACAGAATCGCGGCTGGAGCCTGAAGGCTCTGGGCGGAACGGCTTCTTCATGCTGGACGTGTCCTCCTTCTTCTTCTGCTCCTGCAAGGGGCGAGAGAGGGTTACAGCTCAGCTGCTCTTCCACCAGAAGACTCAGACTACATGAGCGATGGCCCAGCCTGTCGGGCTCTGGGTTGGTCTGGAGATTCCCCAGGCTGTGGGCCCCCACCTCGTCCTGAGGGCTTTGTCAATCAGCTGTGCCCAAGCGTGGGCAAGTGTAACAAGTTTTAAAGAGAGCAACTGGAGGGAAGGCACTTGAGATCTCACCTCCTCTTCCTGCGATCTTTTCTTATGAGCCATCTTGTAGAGTTTGTGCAGTTTTCTGGCATCAAATTCTGTGAACTTTGACACAAATATCCATAGGTTCCTGGAAGGACATAAACTTTTTCTGTTAGCTGCTACATGAGCTGTTCAAGTGCCAACTGCTCTCAAACCAACATTAAATCAGTTCTACCCTCCCTGGAAAACAGTCTCATTCCAGCTCAGGACAGGGTGTTTCAGGAGAGTTGGAACCAAGCCCTTCAAAGTGAAATAAAGGATTTTGCACTGGTTTCTCTAAACTAGCTCTGAAATCAGTTTAAATGAAAGAGCACAACTTGCAGACAAAACCCTCACCTGAGACTGGTCAAGGACCGAGTGGGCTACAAAATATGAGATTTCTCTTTTAAAAGCATGTTAAATAAGAGGCAATTGGCACACTCATCCACATAAAACACAGCAGCCTCCAACTGTCATTTTTAAACATCACAGATCAACCAGAGAAAACAAAACGATCCCTCACCTTCTCCATAGCTTGATAAGATCCTGGTCAGTGTAGGCTTTAAGGCACTCAGAGATGCGGTCCCCAATTTTTAGGAGGCAGTTGCGTGTGTGCTCCAGCTGTTCTTGAACCGTCAGTCCCTTATCAGGCTTATCTAGTTGCTTCAGAGCTTTTTTCACTGGTCTCATCCTTTCCTTGCACTTGTAAAAGCAACAGAAAGCAGAAAGTGATTCACTTGGCACAGTGCTCTGCACTGCTCCTTTGTTAATCAGACAGAGCTGAAAGAAGTTTAATAGCATGAGATATTAGCTTTATCTGGCCATTAGGCAAGGAGAAATCAGCTATGAAAACAGCAATTTGTTAGACATGCTGCAGAACATAATCAGGAAAAGATGAGTCTTTCCATCTCCGCTGTTCCCCCAGCCTTTTAGAAGCAAAGGATTTGGTTTGCAAACAGTAAGCGCACGCAGGCTGCTCTTGCACTGAGTCTAGGGCAGGCAGGGAAGCAAAACCGAGCATCGACATGCTGAACGAACAGCCCCAGCTGAAGGAGTGCTCTCAGGAGCCTCCCTGTCCACCCCGGTCTGTGTTCGCTTCCATCTATTGCTTTTACTAGAACTGGGAGACGTGAGGTGAAAGCACCTCCTTTTTCTGCTGCGTGCATCAGCACTTTGCACAGACAGTAAATCAGACAGGTTTCTACTGCCTGACTGGACCTTTCATGCACCATGGAGGGAAAATAAAGTTAAAAAAATAAATAAAGATAACACAGGACCTACAGGGAATACACACATCTGAAATTACAGAACTGTTTTCTTAAATATGATATTTCAGCATTTCCCTATGCAAGTCAGGCGAAGGAGCATCTGCCATGACGACTTTCACTAAAAGGCTATTTTTACAACAAGCCTTGCAGGCACGTTTGCTGCGAGAGCATTTACACAGCTAGGGAAGAGCTCACAGCTCAGACAACTCCGTACCAACTACACCATACAAGGTCACCCTCAAAACCCTCCTGTATTTCGCTGCCTAGAACAGCTCCAGTGCCTCCTTGGCTCCTATGGCAGAGAGACTGCCACATAAGGCTGCAAGATCATCTGTAACCCGGGGCTGTCAAACGAGTGGTGGCAACTTGTCAGCTGAAGAAGAGAGCCCTTCTGCCTGCTTTGTTGACACGGTGCCCTCCTGTGCCCTGGTTGGCATCCCTTGGCAGAGAGAGGGGACAAACGTGTGCGCAAACACCAAGCTGAATGTTGAAGAGAGCTATCTGAACCCTTTAGCAGCGCAATTGTGTGGTGAGAATTGGGAGTTGAAGAGCTTTGAAATTCCTTCCAGCTGTTGTGCTATGTACAGCAGCCAGCTGGTGGACAACTGGTCCAGCTGGTGGGCAAGTGGACAACTCCAGGACAGGGTTGTTCTGCCGTGCTGTCAGACCAGCCAGAGGAAATTGCTGTGGGGCACTATGAAGAGGTTCTCTCCCTGCCAAAGTGGGACATGGATCAGTGCTGTGCACACACCTCGACACCTAAAACGCATCCTCGCAAGCACAAGCAAACCCTGGCTGCCTTAGCAGGGGTCTCTGCAACTGCCATCCAGACTCCCAAGGAAAATACTCACTATGCTGAATGTTTCTTGGTCCAGATCGTCGTCCTCGTCTTCTCCAATGGGGACTGGTTCACTCCCCGCTGTAATGTGGACGGGACCTTGCGATCTCTTCCCTTTACTTCCAGATTTGGCTTCACCACCTTTAGGCTTTACAAGGAGAAATTATGCACATCACATGATGAGCCAGACTGACGGATCCCCAGCGATCCAACTAACAACCTCCACACTATTGATACTGGCAGTTATTAAACCCTGGGCACCGCTCCTACAACTTTCCTCCCAAGATCTCCAACTGTTTTGCTGTAATGCCTCTGTTTAGCTTTATGTCATCCCTGAGGGAGCAGAGGGAAGTCAGAGCCAACGTTTTGGACATGGTTATACTCATGGAGAGAAAAAACAGCACTGAAGACTTGGAAGAGAGGTTAAGCTAAAGAATATAAGCCCCTTGCAGAGGACAGAGCTCAGAGAAGTCTCATGTCTATGAAAACTTGCAATTTCATGAAATTCAGGAGGGCTGGAAAAGGAATAAGGTCTTGCCCCACACTGCTTCGCTGACGTCTCTTCACACAGGCCCTTTAACGAATCATAGGACTTACAGCTTGCCCTTCTGCTCAGAGACGTTCCTATCTCTTAAACTGCTCCTGAGAATACTTCTTACCTTCTCTTTCTTGTCTTTTGTCTTCTTCTTCTCTTTATCACTTTCCTTTTCTTTCTTAGTGCTTGTCTGTTTTTCTTTGTTCTCTTTGTTCTCTTTCTTCTTCTGTTTCTTTTTCACTGGGCTCTTTTCCAAGCCGTCCTCCTAGAAAATCAGACCACAGTCAAAGTTGGAGTCCCTCAACCTCACATACATGCTCTTCCCCAAAACATGCATCCTTCAAAAGCAATCGTTTCTTGAGGCTCATCCAAATTTGCCCTCACACCTCTTTAACCAGACAGCAAGACTGGCACTGCAGTCCACCCAACTTTGAACAAAAGGGCATAAAAATTATACAAAAGCCCCGGTCTGTGACTAACTGGCAAACTGCAGATAAGCACTGCTTTCCTCTGCCAGTTGTGCTGGAGAACGCTCAGTCCATAAGGTAGATACTGATCAGAACACGAACAAAAAGCTTCAGACTACCAGCCAAACCACTCAATGACAGAAGGCTTTCTAAGCAACAGCATGACCTTGGTAGACTCCAGCTTCACCACTGGCTGATGTACTGAAAAGGAGAGGGAAACAATTCTTCTTTCTCTCCTTTATAAGGGCAACAGACTTTGTCCTGAGACAACCTTTCCTCCAAGTCAGTATGTGGATGTGTGTGGCCGTTCTAGCATCCTCCCAAAACATTTACGGCACTAACCTAGAAGAGTGGGTGGGAAAGGTCCTTCTTTCACCCCACAGCTGTATATATGTTTTTGTAAGTTTGCCAGTCTCCTGTGGGAACGCATTCTGTAGCTCCCCTTAACTCCACAGGGCATTTGCCAGTGGTGCTTCTCAAGTT
Organism: Anser brachyrhynchus; assembly: GCF_964034855.1. Classification (NCBI taxonomy): domain Eukaryota; kingdom Metazoa; phylum Chordata; class Aves; order Anseriformes; family Anatidae; genus Anser; species Anser brachyrhynchus. Next base: position 16,109,192 of record NC_137706.1, on the reverse strand, counting down.
GAGTCTCTGTAGTAGCAATATAGCTCAAGGAAACCTGGAAAAGCCACTATCCACCTTGACTCACCTTGACTTCACCCTCTTCCGACTGGTTGTCTGAGTGCCGAGGAGAGGAGAGTTCGTTCCCATGCTCATCCTTGACTTTGGGAGCCTTGTTCTCTTTCTTTACTCGTGGTTTCCTCTTCTTTAGCTTGCCCTGGAGGAAAGACAGAACAAGTCAGAGCAAGCAAATAACTACAGGTGCTTGCTCGAGGCATCCTCCTTCTCCTGAACATCTCGCGAACAGCTGCAGGTCCTGCAGAGTGCCAGGAAGCCTGAAGAGCCGCAGGAAAGCCTGGTAGGCCCCATATGAAATTAGATAATCAAATTGCAGCCAGCTAGAGGAATTGCCTGTGAGATTTGAGAGGTCAAGGGGGCATCTCAAGCATCTACAGACTGGCGCATACAGAACAATGACAATGAGGTGACGGGGCCAAAGCTCCCTGATTCCCCCTGTCAACACATATGTCATGGATATTTAACAGAGCGCATCACGGTGCAACTTCCAGGTGGGAGAAAAGGAAGGCCAAATATATTTTAAGACAATTAAGTTAATTTATGTCCTGTCTGAATAGCTTGAAGCACTTCTTGCTGGGAATTGAGGGAGTTTTCAGCACCCAGCCTTGGCTATTCCATCATTTTTCAAAAAAACTTTCATAAAATGTAGCAGTATTCCCCTCTCAGAAATTGCGTAAAGAAAAGAGCATGAGGTCCCCTGCTTTCCCTCAGTGGCTTGCACACTCAACTTGCACGGTCTGTTTGTAAGTGACCAAGTTGAAAATTCAACATGGGAATAAAGTCATACTGGAGACCTTCAGCAAGTATAATAATTAATAACTTGTCCACCATTGATTATCATTTCAGTATCACAGTGCAATCAGACAACAGGCAAGTCCACATTCTCTCACCTAGAAGACACTCAGTGACTTGGCATCACAGGCTGTCTCGCCTCCCACCACCAACCAAGCACTCGTCCTGAAAACCCCAGAATCAAGCAGCCTCATCTCACCTCTTCCCCATCTTTCATGTTTTCTTTCTTGTCCAGATCCTTCTTCAGCAGTTTCAGTAGATAATCAACTCGGGTCTGGAGCTGTTTTCCCTGAGGTTTCTTATCTGTCTCAACAGGTAGGATCTTTGATAAAGAAGAAAAAAAAATACACCCACATGCACCTATCAAACCTTGGTAAAAGAGATACACTATCAGCAGTCCCTCCAGATCCAGCAAATGGTTGGAGATGCTGCACCTCCTGGGGTGAACAGGAAGGTTCAAGCATTTCTTCCAACCTGTGCACCCACACAGACTCTCCCTCTCTAGCCATACGCAAAGCTCCAAGCAAGAATCCCTCCCCCTTGACCTTTTGCAGGTAAAAGGACCACAGCTCTCTAGATTCTCTAGGATCTTTCTTAAATTAGGGGGAGGGAGCAAAATATATTTGCGATCTTGCATCGCGACGTTGAGTCCATTCTCCTTGATGCACCAGATTTGCTTGTGACAGCCTTGTCACAGCAGCCTTGTACCCTCTGGTAGCTTGAGACATTGGTACAGCGATGATAGAGAAGAATTTTTATTGGAAAACGAGGCTGCAAGGTACCACTTTGTGGAGGAAGCATAGCAGCTTGCCAGCTAAGGTTACCTTTTTATTTCATTGGAACTTGGGTGGCGTGTCTCAGGCAATGAGAAAATTGCCTTTCTGAACTTCACGTAGGAGGGCTCCCAACCACAGTCTGATCTTTGCTAAAAGCACTCGGGGGAATGTCATGGGAATGCAGCATATTGGCAGCCAAGCAGATGTACAGTCCCAGTGTTCCTCAGCCTGATGCTGCAGTCCACCCTCCTTCCACTGTGCTGACACAATGGATAGCGGCTTATTTTTAACCTGGATCATTTCAGCATGGCCCCCATAAACAGCTCTTATGGGAATGACTGAGGAACAGAGGAACTAAATGGAGGCTTTCCAGCTGGCTTTGCTGCCAGAGCCAGTCGTGTAACTATACCCTCAAAGCTAACACAGACCAGTCTTGACATAAGCAGCGTCAAATCTGTGAAAAATTATTTCCACACAGAACTCAAGCTCAGCTTCTTGTGAGATGCTCAAGGAAATATCAAGTCACGATTATGCAATGCACCCTCTATACCGTGCTTGTAACCACATATGTCAGCATTACTGTTTTCTTCCTGCGGCACTTCAGTGTGGTGCATATGGTACCGTTCAGAGAAAATTTACTGCCAATCAAATGAGACAACTCTGCTTTCCATCAAGCATGCAGCATTCCGCAGAGGTCAGTGTTTTCCTCATTATTATTTATTATTATTTTTGGAGTGGTTACAAACATAAACATCTGTTTCTGGAGCAAATCAAACATGTTCTCTATGAAGACCGTAATGGACCCAATGCAAGTAACATGTAAAGCAACCTACCTTATCAGATAACTTCAATTCCGGATCGGTTTTAATTAGTTCCCAGTTTCCATAACCATGCTCGTAAATTCCCACTAACAAGCGAGAATCCTCCTCCACTCCCCAGTCTACATCAAAATGGGCAGCTTTGACACGGCACGTCAGGCGGTACCTGAAGGCATTCAAACATGAGCTACGTTTAATGCTGCAGGGAGGTAAAGCAAATCCACATATCTAGGCTAGTCTCTTTTCACCACAAAATCCAAATTCCCTGAGCCTCTTTCCGCCACTGCCTGCTTAACTATTCAAACTCACTTCTTTCTTTCCTCTGGGTCTGCGGGGATGGATTTATGCAGCATTTCAAACTCCTCTTCATGCTGGATGATGGATTTCACATTGACTTGGACACCAGAGATCTTGATAGTAGGACCTCTTCTTTTCCCAGGTCCTTTCCCTGCTCAATAATAAAACACAACAACTAAGAGAACTCTTACAGAAAGAATGTTTAGGTAAAGAAAAAAAATGTCAGACATGCAGAGGTCAACACCTTGCTCCAGATTCCTAAGGTCATCTGCTGAGGTAGGCCCCCAAAATTAGTTAACTTTCACTAATTCACTTAGATCTGCAACCCAAACATCTCCCAGTATATCATCATGATCTTAAAAATACATCTAAGTACACTGAAGCAGTTGTCTCAGTAGTTCTGTTCACCTAGAGCAGGCAGATACCCCCTGCTTCAAGTACCAATGGCACAGAACAGCCACACATCGAGTGTGACACCAGCTCCAGATCCAGCTCCACCATGGAGTACACAGCACACGTTTGATTCCCAGTCCCTGAAGCAGTTAAAATACGATCCGTCTGCACTGGGACCCAGCATTAAATAAGCTGATGACTTCAGCTTCGCCCCAGGAAAACTCATGTTCAGCAGAAGCTAACAGACCCAAATGGCACTTTCCAGATTGAGCAGAAGGTTCATGGATTTCTCTCTGCTGGTAAAAGCTGCCCGGCAGAGATGGGATGATTTGAGACCTTGCTTATTTTTCTTGCCTTTGCAATGTGGCACACCACCCCATCCAGCAAGGGAGTGCCTTGCTTTCATCAGCTCCACAAAGCACAACCAAAAATATTATAACAGCAGCAAACGACCCTCTTACCTTCACTTGGATTTTCTTTCAGCTGCTCCTCGTATTCTTGCATTGCTGACACACAGCTGTTGTGGATGAGCTCCCCTAACCGCTTCAGGTCAGCTACAGACTTATCCACCAGCTCCGCATCCCGGGCGATGCACTCCAGCCTGGAAAAAGGGAAAAAAAATTGTAAGTTTTGTATCTGATGCAGCATTTCTCCTCCCGGTCATTCTCTTGAGCAATTGTTTCACAGCTTTCAATAGTCAATGAGCGCTGTGTATGTGCAGAGCTGGTGCAGGTAACACAGTTTTAGTCTTTTTTTGGGTCTGATAACTGCACCACAGTGCAGATGCAGTATAACTGACCCAATCCTTTGGATTTTTTAGTCTTAAAGCAAAGGTGAGAACTTCTCAGGCACAACTGACTGTCCGGCGTGCTTTACGCCCTCTCAGTGCTGTCTCAGTGACATTCAGTGCTCAGGAGCTGCCATCTGCTGTCCCACTTGCCCGGCTGAGGTTCATAACGCCAAGGCCCGTACGCAAGCCTTGTGTTTCCCAACCAAAGAGCACAACCAGCTGAAAAAACAGTCATTTCTCAGACAACACACGCAGGTATTCCTGCCTCAGCTCCGAGCCCTCAGTGAGGGCTCCAGCTTTCCAGACCCACCACGCACGCTTGTCTCCCTTTTCCCCTCATTTGTGCTGGGGCACAGCACCAGGGCTCTGCAGACCCAGGCTTGCGGATAGCGTGTGCCTCTCTCCCTTCAAGAGGGATGCAGCAGTGAGAGAAACATCCTCCAAATTCAAACTTGAAACTAATATGCATGGAGAAGCTCAAGAAGCATTTTGGGTAGCGTTTGCTGTTCAGAAAGCTGCTCCCTCTCCTCTCAAGGCAGAGCAGAAATTCCCCGAGGGCCAGGATCTGCCAGCAGGATGATGCTGTGCACAGCCCAGCACCGCCACCGCTGCCCCAGCTGCTTTTTGGCCAGTGTTTATCGGTGCCCACCAACCGAGCCATGAAGGACCGTACGGCAGTGTTTGGGTTGCGGAGCACATGACAGCAAACTTATCAGGATTGGTGCTGTGCGGGGAGGTTTTGTCAAACACCGACAGCAGCGGGTGCATGGCAGTGCTTACAAACACAACCTTGCCCCCAGGGTAACTCTCTGAAGCAAATCCAGGCTGGGACTTACCGTTCAAGAGGCAGTCCAAACTTCTTGTAAGCCTTGATAAACCTAAGCAAAAAAAAATAAAATAAAATAAAAGAGGAACTAAAGCAACTGCCATAAAAATGGGTCCAATATCACAAATACACTTGAATATATTAATTACAGCCTGCCACATTATCAACCTCACATTCCACTCTGATTAGCTAAGCATCACTCAGGACTGGGAAGCTTCATCCATTAACCCTCACAAAGAGTTTTGTGACCTCGGCTGGAGAAGAACACGACGTTATTATGAATGTTGGATGTTTGACAGATGAGGAAAAAAAAAAGAGGAGAAACATAACTGTAGTGTAAAGAAAAATTAGAAGAAAGCATTGGCTCACACCATATTGGTAATTATTAACTTCATTTTCCAAGGAGAAAAGAGGCATTAAATCAATGTCATTAGTAATTTCAAGCTCAGGCTATAAGTAACAACCTGTCACAGAGGAGCCAAATGTAGTGCAATGCGTCACAGAGCCTTGCAGACGAGGATTGTTATTTATTTTTATTTCTTATTTTTTATTGTGAAAATCGCTGCCATTACTAACACACAACTTCAAGGCAAGAGTCAGACATCACTGCTGCAACTGAACAGGGCTTTGTGCTGGAGTAGACCCAAAGGCTTCAACTACAGAATATTTTAAAATGAGTTAATTTTTTCCCTTCTCTTTTTCGTCGTGCACTCTTTCAGCCTCTTTCTGCTACAGCACTTTAACCTAAATGGCTGCTACAGTCACGTTGCAACACCTCCTTCTTCCTCTATGGTTTCAGGGCTGGATACGGGGCAGCTACCACAATGCAAAAAGTTTGACCATCTCCTATTTAAAAATGCATTTCTCAGAGACAGAGGCAAGGAAAACTCACAAACCCTTTTCCATCTTTGGCTGAACCTCTGGGCAGAGCCTTAAGACAAAAGCCTGAGGGAAAGGCTCAAAAATGAGAAGAAAATACAAGAAGAAAAGAATACTTCGGAATTCAGCCCCCAGCTGACTTGTGGAACACAGTGCAGAGAGGATATACTACTGCTCTGATTGACTGGACCACTGCTTCTCATGGGGTTATTTTGCCAGACAGAGCTTGCCTTTAACTTCAACTTAAATTGTCAAGACTACAGCCAGAAAAATATTGGGAAGGCCAGAGCCTTTGGCTTCTCCAGCTCCATCTCATGGCACCTAAAATCTCATGTGTAATATGGAATTAGCTCACTCCACTCAGCCCTGCTGCGCAGTTACAAGGATTAATTTTAGGAAGGTAGCAGTTTCACTGCTGATAATCTAGCCTATTTTGGCCAGACGTGAATGTTAAAGTCAGCAGCAAACTGAATTATACAAAAGTGCAGAAGCTGTCCCAAAGACAGCTTCACCTAAACCACCTATGTGCTTATAGCTGAATATCTCCTGTATTAACTTGGGCTTTTCTACACCTGCATGGGGTTTCTGTATTTTTGTAAGCTGTCTCTTGTGCTCACACTGACCTCCGGATTTCAGCATCAGTAAATCCTTCCACGGTATCTTTTCTAACACTCCGAGGACGTCCCCTGCGCTTTGGTCTCTTCTCGTCATCGGTGTCATCAGTCTCGCTTTCTGATCCAGATGATCTCTGAAGCCTTCTCTTAGTTTCCGCATCCGATTCACTGTCATTCGTTTGTGCCTGCATGCAGCAGAAAGACAGCACTACAGTTAACAACTGCTAATCTGCTAATCTTTTCCATCCCTCTTGTGCACTGGCATTATTTCTTGTTGAGACTGAAACACCTCAGCATCTCTTCCTGAAGATGCAGAAGCCCATGTAATCAAACCAGAATGGGTATACACACTCTTGCAGTTTCTGGCTAGCTAAGTCTCCAGTGCTCATCCTCTCTTTACAGTCTTTACAGTTTCACAACTGCATTTTGATTTACTGAAGCATAAGACACGCTAAACACATTGATCTTCCGTGGTTTTGTGCCACAGTTCCTAAGGCTCCTTGATAGCTGGGGTGTTTTGAAGACAAGGAGACCTCAGAAGTAATCTACAATCATCAGATACGAATTATCCTTCTGTTTAATTTTCACTTAAAAACTTCCCCAGCTTATCCCAGAGAACAGTTAATAACACTCAAAGTCCCAAATCCCAACAGAGTTTCTTTGCACAACCTGCTCCCTGTTGGATTTGGGTAGATCACATCACCTAAAAACGGACTTGGGATGACAGTATCTCTTTTTGCCTGCAAGAGCCACATTTAGGCAAGAATAGTGCAGGGAGTTCTGGAGCCCAATGGAAAGCAGCAGTCTGGAAATGACAAAAACCACAGAAGATCTGCATTATACAGTTGGTTATTTTTCCCTGTGCTCACTACAGGTTCTTTTTGCTTACACAGCATGAGTTGTACCAAACCCAATATAGGCTTTCAGACTGCATTATGAACCGTGGGCCCGATGCATGATGCCAACAAGAAACCAACGCGCTGTCTCTGTGGGTTACTCCTAACCAGCTTCAGAGAAGGGGAAGAAGCACTCAGATGGCAGGAAAGCTTCCTCTTGAGCACTGCCTTTGCCAGCTTTGGCCTCCAGCCTCTCGGCTCCTCGAGATGTGCTGTACCTTTTTAGTCGAGCTACGGATGCGAGGCAGCATGTAGATTTCCTCCAATTCTTTCTGCCTTTCTTCCTCCTCCACCTTTTTCCTCTGCTCCTCTGGAATGATATCGTCCCAGTCCTTCTGGGACCGCTCCTCCAGCTCCATCTCTTCCTCCTCCATGGTTGCAAAGTTGGCCACCTTTTATAAGCAAAGGAACACTTTTAGAAATTCCCACCCCTGGCAGGAATACCCCAGAGCTGTCTGCTAAGCCTCAGCTTCTTCTCCATAGGAATTTTGCCAACATTTCCATGATTACTATATAATTGATCCCTATGTCACTACATTCCTGGTTCTTTGCCATGTGTTTGGGCTAACAGCTCTTGAGGAAGTACGTGCAGCTTAAAAAGTACTGCTGAGCCTCACGAAGTTACCGGGTTTGTTTCCAAATTTGGTAAGTTCTGCATTTTATTCACAGCCTTCATGACCACTTAAAAGGAAACGAATACCTACACATCTGCCCAGCTCCCAAACCCAGACAGCCCCTCAGAAAACTGCTTTGTACAGGTCACTTCTCACCGGGCCTGATTTGTCCTGTCCACCACTGACCTCACCTCCGTGGCAAGACGTGGGGACTCACGTTTTGGCACCCCACTGCAGAGCCCAGGGTCTGTACCTTGAACTGCGAGAGAAGCTCGTCGGTGGCACTGGTGGACACTTCGTTCTCTCGTGTTTCAGCCAAACGCAAAATCTCGTCGATGTCCATCTCCTACCAGTCAGGAAGAAACAGCGATAAAGCGGAGGGGGCCGAGCGCAGGAAGAAACGTGAGGCTTTGAGAATAGACTGCGGGGTGCAAGAGCTAAATAGGGATTGTGCTGATACGAGCTAAATAAAGTGCAAATATCTGCAAGGTGTCATCACCCAGGGCAGGGATGAACTATCTCAAGTGGTACAAGAGAGTATAAATGCAGGTGATAGAATAAAAGGAACATCAAGGCTGAGCAGCAGGGGAAATTCCCAGGCAGTGAGATGTATCAGCTGTTTCCCTCAGGGGAAGCTCTGCTACTTGGGCCGTTAAGAGAATTGGTCAGAGCACTCAATAAGAAACTGCCAAGCAACGCTGAGAAGGGAGGGAGTGACCTATTCGACTTTATTACTGACTCCAGCATCTCTATGCGAACAAACCAAAAAAAGCAGGCTGAAGAGATGCTCAGAGGAGGCAGGGAGAGAAGCCCTCATTAGGCCGTGCTATAGCCAGCTCGTGAATCCCAGGGAGCTGAGGGGCTCTCTTGGTGACCATTCCTCCAGCAAGCAGGTTCTTCTCAGCCCTCATCCCCACCCCTGAGCTCTCTTCCTTCAGTTTCCTGGGACTCACAGGCTCCCTGTTCACCAACCTGCTCTCGTGCACAGGGCAAGTACGAAGAGGGAGCAGTCAGAGAGGGATTACCAACAGCGATGTTATTTCAATTTCAAACTACCTGAGGCTCTGACTCTTCCCCTTCAAGCTCCTTGAAGAGATCTTCAGCTCCAAATTTCAGAATAGCCGTCAGCTCTTCTTTGTTGAACGGATTTGAACTGCAAGCAGAAAAGAGAATGCAGAAGGGTTTGGAGCTGTTAACTCCGCTCTGTCACAGCACAAAACCATACCAAAGTCACTCCTAATTAAAGCAAGAAGCAAGCTTTCTCCCCAGCACTAAAAAGAAGCCTTTTTATTCATATTTTCTGCTCTGGCACAGACATCTACTGTTAGAGGAAAAACCTCTGTCTATTGAGGGGAATTGGGAAGAGTCTGAGGTCGCTGCAGCTGTTCCCTGATACCACCAACAGCTTTTCTCAGACCAGGAAGATCTCTGGTAGAAAAACTGAAGGAAAAAGAGGCAATGCCTTTCAATCTCTGATCATCTTTATTCTATGTGTCCAAATTAATGACTGCATGAGCCAAATTAGTAGAAGGTGCCCTAATTTGTTAGTGGAAGGTGCCTTTATTTATTAGTGGAAGCTCTCTTCTCCCCCATACCCTATCAAACAAATATTGGCAGGTATCAGAAGGTGAAGCTGGTTATGCCACGTGCTGTGTCAGATCTCCCTGCCTCCCGACACAATCGCTTACTTGGATCGCCCAGAGTTGTTGTCCAGAACAGTCCGGCCAGTGGTGTCCATACGCTGGATCACCAAATGATCCAGCACCATTTTCTTCTTGGCCCTCTCAATGATCTCCTCCTCTACCGTACCCTTTGTGACCAGCCGGTAAATATTCACCTGAAGGGTAGGAGAAGAACAAAGCTATTTCCAGGACCTGAATGTGCTCTGCTGACACAGGAATGCATCCCTGAGTTGTTTCAAAGGAGACTCCCCTGCTGACATGGTCCTTTCATGTACAAATGTGTCTTTTTAGAATAAAAACAAGCACATTCTTGTATATTTCAGGGGGACTGCTTAATATCAGGCAGGTTACCACAGAGCTTGTAAGGTATGTAAGATAAAAATCTTCTGAAAAAAAAAATCACTCTAAATCCAAATTAGCATCAAACATCAAACTTTTCATGTATCTAATAAAACCCTAAAAAATTAAGATATTCTACTTTGTAGAGCAGAGTGAGGCTGAGAAGTGTGATGCCCCCAGCTGGGTTCTCAGTTTTGAACCATACCAGGACTAAAAGCCAACAGTTTGGGCTGATTTTTGGTTTCCTTGGCTTTAAATGAGTTTCTCTTGGGTTGATGGTACTGGAGTGAGGTTTGGGGGCAAAAAGGCCGTGTTTTCAGCAGCTCTGGCGAGCGGGGAACCCATTTACATGTACTTGCTGAAGCCACAGAGCAAATGAGCCAGGTAACTCTCCTGACCTGCTTCTTTTGTCCAATGCGGTGAGCCCGGGCCTGAGCCTGAAGATCATTTTGGGGGTTCCAGTCCGAGTCAAAGATAACGACAGTGTCAGCAGAGGCCAAATTAATTCCTAGCCCTCCAGCTCGTGTTGACAACAAGAAACAGAAGTCCTAGGGGGGGAAAAAAACCACACAAGTTAGCCAGCCCCTAACTGTGGATATAAAACAGTAACGGTGACTACAGAGTTGTGCAAGGAACTGGATGTAGGCTCTGGTGTATTTGCACTTCCTTCCAAAGCAGGAAAAGGCTCAAAGCCAAGGCAGAAGGGAAAGGTGTGCTGCTCCAGGAAGGGCCAGCACGCGTCCTTGTGGGAGGGCAACGCAAACAGCTCAGGGCAAGGGCACCTTGGAGTCACCTCCGAGGTTGGACCACGCTGCCCACCAGACCCCTACGAAGGCAGCAGGCAGACACGTGCTTTTTGTTGTCTGAAGCCCGCTGGGGGTGAGATCAGCTCTGAACATGGACTGTCTGAGTCACTGCCAAGGGTACAGGCTGCCAGGACAGAGCCAGGATGTCTGAGCCCTGGTGGATGCCCCCAGCAGAGGGGAAAGGGCGGCTTCTACAGGCATTCCTGCTCCCTCCTCTCCCACCTGCACTGCTGCTTCCTCCTGGCTTTTATTTATTACCTTCCCCAGTACCACGAAGAACCTTCTGCATCGCCTGTGTCAGCCCCCAGTCCAGGCTTCTGGAGCAAGGCTGGACATTTCTCATGGCTGGGAGATGGCCGAAAGCGAGCGCCCTGCACCCTCACTGAGTCAGCACGCCCCACGAGAGGCTCAGGATGCCCTCTCCTATTACACCGGAGACTCACCTCCAACACCAGACCCCACTGCCTGCCTACACCTCAAACCTCCCCTTTGCCATTTCATATTCAAAACCAACTGCAGACTGGAGGATTTATTTAGCAGCCGTCTCATTCCCCAGACCATAAGGAGAGAATTGCTAAATTCGGGCTCTTCCCGGCCTCTTGGGGACTACGTGGAGCTGTGCCTCGCAGCCCCGTTCTTCGGGTGTGGGAGGTTTAAAATAAGCAGTATGGGCGGGTGCAAAACAAGCTATAGCTATGTCGTTAAAAGTGACAGAGGTCCTGTAAAAAGAAACGAACTGAATTTCATCCCCTCCTGACAGTCGGGACCTGCAGCCCACCCCGACCCCTCGGGAGGCCGGGACGCCCCCGCCACCGTACCTCGGAGCCGTCAGCGTTGAAGTGGTCCAGCGCCTGCTTTCGGATCTCCCCTTTGATCGAGCCGTCCAAGCGCTGGAAAAATCAACAATAATGATAAAAGAGAGAAGGTAAAGGAGCCCTGAGGAACCGTGGCACCCAAGTTCTGGGAGGCTGACAGCCCCCTCCCCTGCCCGTAGCATTTAGTCCTTAAAAATAGCCGCCAATTAAAAGGAACTGGGCTGCCTTAACCTGCTGCGTGCGAGGGCAGGAGGGGGGCATGCTCGGGCAGCAGTCACGCAGCGGGTGACACTGCAGCTCCCGTTACAGGCTCCCAGCCAGGATCTCTGTGTTTGCTATCCTCTCCTCGGGGTTTATCACGGGACGAAGGCCAAAGCAGGGGCCTGGCAGAGGAGGTGTTGTGCAGAGACGGGGCTTAATTTATTGAGGTCTCGTATGCTGTGAACGTGTCCCTCGCAGCAACCTTCAGGAGTGGTACAAGTCCGGAAAAACAGCAAGAGGGCTGGCTAGCCAGCATCAGTCGGATGGAAACAAACTGCCCAGGACCCATTAGCCACCTCAGGTAGAAGAAATACGGATATCAGCATCCCTAAATAGCTTCAGAGAGCCAGCAAGGGAAGCAAGCTCCAGGGCTGAGAGCACAAAACTGCCTGCTGGTAGATGTAGGGACGCCTGCATGCAAGGGCTTTTAGCATGAGCACATCAGTTATCTCAGCTAGAGAAATGGATCATGGAGTACAAGGGGTTTCTGTTAGGCAGGCTGTTCAATCCACAAGATGGTTTAGTGATTAACACCCACCAACAAGTGTTTGAATCCGTTGTACAGGATTCTCCCCATCATTTAGACTCTCGCTTTATGAACAGCAGTACCAAGCTGTTATAAGAGCAGTCCTCATCTATAGCTCTCAAAGGATACATCATTATCCTCACGTATAAAAAGCAAAACATCCACAAAAAGAGAAGTGCCATGTCCAAGGGGCAGCATCAGACAGTGCGTGAGGCATCCCACGCTCTCAGCTGGTTTCTGCCTCTCCATACGTTCCCTTCCTGGAGTGCCACAGCGAAATGAAGGGACTTCCCTGTTCCCTCGTGTATTTCAGTGCAACCTGTAATCCCAGCCACCCCTGCCTCTGGGAACCTGAGTGCCTGCCTCTCATTGCCCAGGCTCCCTCCTTATTTTCAGGTGAACCCCACTGTTTGCCATGCTGATGTTTCTCACCTGAAAAGGGTAGTGTTTGATAGTCAGGTACTCCGCCAAGATGTCCAGCATCCTCACCATCTGGGAGAAGATCAGCACTCGGTTGCCTCTGTCTCGCAGCCTGGTCAGCAGCTTGTCCAAGAGAATTAGCTTTCCACTGCTCCTGATCAGAGACTGAAGAAGTAACCGTCATTCCAGCTGATGTTTTCCAACCTTACCCTTGTGTATACTACGCAGAGACATGCAGAGACCTGCTCCTTTGGGGACCATGCTTCTCCCACACCTCTCTAATCAAATCACCTGGATTCACACAGCAGAAGGCACACGCACAGTAAATTACCCAATATAAGTCTCATACTGCATGCACCTCCTGCACAAGATCCCACAATATGTTGCCTATGGTGGAAGGGGAGGGCAGGAGATTCAGTGGCTCAGCTGTGAGGACTATTTCCAATGGAAAGAGGGAGCTGAAGCTAAAGCCTCACCTGATTTTATCTTGGTGAGAGGATGGGAGGAAGTGGAAAGTTAAGGAAAAGCCATAACCAAGGGCGCTGCCCACCTGCAGGGTCTCAATGCCATTCTCTCTCTCGTTTTCCTCAGGAGGTTTGATAAGGTAGCAGTGGTTGCAGCACTTCTTCAACTCCATCACAATGTTCAGGAAACCAGATGTGCTCCCCCGTGTTCCCTTTGAAAGAGCTTTGTAGTTTCTTGTCAAAATCCACCTGCAGGCAGGAAAATAAATCCAGATCATTCCACAGTGCAAAGAAGGCATGCTGGAGCCTGAGAGGACCAAAACCTTCAGGGACATCCTAGTTCAGGCATCAGTCTACTCTCTTCCCTCCATCTCTCCTAGCTTCCTCCAGAGGATTCTGCTTTTTTCTCCTCACTAGAAACCCTGATCTTACTTTCCTCTTGACAGTATTACAGTTAAATATTAAACAGCACCACAGTTCTGTGTGGAGCTTTACTCTCCCAAAATGTATTCCACGAAACATGTTCCCAAGTCACACAGAAAGCTGCTCCCATTTCTGCCGGTACTGCCGGTAACTTAATAAGCAACTCACTTGTAATACTGCTTCTGCAGAGCAGACATTTCCACCCGGAGGATCTGCTCCACTTTGGCTGGCAAAGATTTCTCCACATCCTTCTTCACTCTGCGCAGGAGAAAGGGCTCCAGGACTTTGTGAAGGCTCTGGTAGCCATTCTCTCTACCTTTCCCGTGATCTTCTTCAAAATCTTCCCAGAACTCAAACCTAGCAACAGAAATCAGTAGTAGAAAGTAGAAAGTAGTAGAAAGAACACTTTGTATTATGGTACCAAACAGCACATACCAGATATGCTCACACTGCATGATGAGAAAAGAGACCACGAGTTTGATGGAGATACAGTGGAGGATAAAAGGTTCACCCTACTCTGGCTAACTGAACAGAGTGGTGGCAAAGCTAGAAGCTTGCTGGGTTTAGGTACCTTCCAAATATTTTATCTTTGAGCTCCATAGCTCTGCATTGACTCCCAGGACCAGAAATCCCAGGTTTTCCAATATTCTGCTCCGATGTCTCCTGCTAGCATTTACCTAGCTGTAGTTTCTGAAAGTCCCACATCAACCACCCCTTAGGCAGGGCTTTGACAACTGGATTCTGTTTTACACTGCTCTCATGGCTTTTTTGGACTGCTGCTTCCTCTAACAGCTCCTTTGAAATTTGACAAACTGCTCTTCTCTGTTTGTGAGACCTTAAATCTCTCCCTTCAATCTTTCTGTGTTCCAACAAAAAGAATTTGGGGGATAGCTCTTTGTACAGTCAAACATCATTTGGGTGAGTTTGGGGGTATGCTCGTCCTAGCCTTAGCAATGCACATAGCCCATTTCGTTTTAAGAAAACAAAACATTTGTTATAATGTGGACATGCAAACAATCAGCTAGACACCACTGTCCTCGAGCAATACTCCCAGGGACCGCCATAAAAATGTTTGGCGAGGATGGCTGAACCGCATTGTACCGGAAACCTCAAAAATGGTTGAGATGATTGCTTAAAACAAGTTCAGCTTTTTAGAGATGGCACTAAGACAGCAAACAGATTTGAAAGACGTGTATTAGGTTTCCCCATTCAATTTGGTGCCAGAAATACTCTTTGTGTTAGTCATTTAACCTCTCATTTTCCCTACAAGTGTTTGTTCCCTTTTCACTGGTCTAATTCCACTGAGTTTAGTTCAGGGTTTCTGTCTTTCTGCTCTCCCTCAGTCTATTTGATGGACAAGAAAAGACACACAAAGGTATTTTCTGAAGCACCAAAAGGAGACTTACTTCTCCGGCATGATGAAATGAAGCAGGGACCAGAGCTCTTTGAGTGAATTTTGAAGTGGGGTGCCGGTGATCAGCAGCCTGTGGTTGGACTTGAAGTCAATCAATGTTTTGTACAGCAAAGAGTCATCATTTTTCAGCCGATGGGCTTCATCCACGCCTAGAAAGGCCCAGTTAATACTTCCCAAAACAGCCTGAAGGAAAAGAATTTAAATATATATATATATATATATATATATATATATATATATACATGCTGGGTCAGATGAATCCCCCCACGTTGCTCATGCCTCTCTCTCCGTGGCCAGAAAGCACTGTCATGTTTGATTTCCAGGGAGTCCTCCCCCAGGCCCCAGTTCTTCTCTTTCTCCATATGGCCATGGAGCCCTACTATGGCACTGGCATCACTGACATGATCAGAGCAGCAGCAGTAGCATACAGCACTTTTATTTATAGCTATGTATAAAACTATGTAAGTTATGACAACCTGAGAGGTTTGGTTATTTTTTTTGTCACTAGTATTAAGTTTCTTGTTTTCTCCTAGGACTCAGTGATGCATTGACTGGGCTGACGTGCATTTCCTAAGCAGACAGATTTTGCCTAAGTGTGAAAATCCAGATACTGGGAGCCCTGTGTCAGAAGTTTAGTGTAATGTTTTGCCCTCTTAATTAGTCTAAACTAAACCAGGTAAAATCCCACTACAGCTCTGCTCGGTGTCTTATAAGTATAAAAATTAACACATCTGCCACAGTACTAGAGTGAAGACGCAGTGAGCGTCCAACAAACCCTCTGCCCACTTCCACCATACCCTCTACCCTCTGTCCAACCCACTCAGAGGCTGGTTTCCCCAGTTACAAGCAAGAGGTGACCTAAATAAAACATCCTTGACCCATTACTCACCTTGTCTTTGAGGAGGATCTCGTATGTTGTGATAAGTGCATTGAACTTCAGCCTTTTAGACTGAGAGTGGATCCACTCATATTCACGTATCTGCGAGAGGAGACAACCAACATTATTGAAGGGGAAGAGTTAACAGGTCTTATTTGAGTGGAGCTATAGCTGGAGACTCCAGCCAAGTCCAAGCCCTGCTGCTGAACATGACATTTGACGAGCAAAGGGTATCCAAGGAGCAGCTTGTTTTGCTGCACGCATGGCTCTTACACAAGCACCAAAATAAGGTCAAACAACTTGCTGTTGTGACATTCCCCCACCATGTCACTACTGCCACCACTAGACTCACAACATTTGCGTGCCACCTTGTCTGAATAATTCAGACCAGACAGACAAGGCTAGCAGTGGTGCCCTGCAGCACATTTCAGCCTAGTGGTCTCCAGACCCTCCAGGGGAGGCCAGTACTCCTGTGCTCACTCTAAGGGGGAAATAAGGTAAAAAAGTCCCTACAGCAGGGAATTACACTCAAGTGCTCAGCTACAACCAGCTCTAAGTGCCCACAGGACTGTCGGTATTCTCCAGCAGATGGCATGTCACACACATACATGCTACACAGAAGCTACTGCATTGCACCCAGCATTTCCATCCAACCCCACACCCTCCGCTTTCTGATTACCCACCATGTTCCTGCTCATGAGGTCTCCGATGTAAACTACCACGTTTATCTCAGGTGCCCACACTTCAAACTCTCTCTGCCACGAGGTGAGAGTCGACAGAGGTACCACCACCAGGAAAGGGCCGTACAGCTGGTGCTGGTGGAAGAGGTACGACAGGAACGATATTGTCTGAATCGTCTTCCCCAGGCCCATTTCATCAGCCAGGATCACGCTGTTGTTCCTGTGCAGGAAGAGAAAACACACAAATACTGTTTGACTACATGTTTGTGCCACTGCTAACGTACTGTGCACTAGCACAAATAGCAACCCACAACAGAGACAGAAAGGGAGCAGTGCAAAAACATTTGTGTGAACGCTTGTGAGTGGATCCCAGAGAAATCCAGACAGCAGCTTGCAAAAAGGAGCAGATTACAATCATTCCAAACTGGCACGCAAGGATAAAGGCACAGAGAGAAGGAAATCAGTGGCCGAATTTTAGAAGGACATTTCTCAAAGACTTCAACAAGTGTGCAAGCATGCTGAGCCTGAAACCAGTTATTTTCTGCTTTCCTTGTTCCATCTACAATGCAACTGGGTGTGAAAACACTTGAAATCCTTCAAGCTGCAGAAGCAGGCTCGGTAAAGAACTCCCTTGAGAACAAGAGGGACAGATCCCACTGGGATAAAAATCGGGAGATCCAAAACAAATGTGGCTCGTTTGCGGTGCTGACCAGAGCTTCAGACAGCATCCGTACGTACTTGCACCATGAGTGAGCGAGCCAGTTGAGGCCCTCCAGCTGGTAGTCTCTCAGCTCCAGGTTCTCACCACCAATGTAAGAAGGCTGTTTCTTCAAGGCAACGAACCTTGGTCTCTGCTTCAATACCTGAAAAAGATGACACCATAAGCCCGCTGGAGAAAAAGACCAGGTAAGGCTGAAAATTCAGCAATGAAATCTGTGGTTCAGTGAGGAATGCAGATTGGCTCATCAGTTAATGCCCATTTTTGTCTTCCTAGCTGCTTCTTGTGTCTGCAGTTCAGACACCACTCAGCAGTGTTTTGTTTTCCTGCCTTCCTCCAGTTCTGATGATCAGAGCTGAGTCCTCCCAAGAGTGCAATAAGCTGTACATAACGTACACTGGATGGAACAAATTCCACTTTCCTTTTTGGCCTTTTCTGTTTTTTTTCTCCCACTGTCTCCATCCCTCTCCTCCACTGTATCAGCGTCTTGCAGACTTCCTCTTTTCCCAGCTGTGCTGTTTTTCCATTCAACTGATATTAAAACTTTGCCTTGCTGCAGCAGCTCCTCCTGAGGAGGAAGCACTTTGCAAGGATTAATTAAGCCTCCCACTCCGCAGGGGGACATAACATGCTCATTGTGCAGAGTAACTGAAACCAAAAGGGGTTCACATCTCTGTCTAAAGTATAGGAACAGCAAGCAGCCGTTCAAACACTGGTGGGAAGACGGGGAAATGGTCTCTGCCATTTATCCTGACAAAACTTTGTGTTCCCACTGTTTGTGTCATCACCCAGCCTGGAGAAACAGAGCAACAGGAGAGAAGAGAAGCAAGCAAACCTTGCAGTCCCGGGTAGGAATTGTTTTGGAGTTGTTACGGTTGTTGAAGCTGTCAATGCAGTGCTGGAATTTCTTGCTTATCAGAGCCTCATCTTCCCAGCTGCATTCCGCGTAGGGCAGCCCCATCCACTTGCACAGGTATTCAGGGTCATTTGAGGATGTTTTGCGACTGTTTGCTGCAAAATATGAAAAAAAAAAAAAAAAAGCCCAAACATCATCAACTGCGGTTCTGTGGCTGAACCACAAGCGTGGTTCACAAGGGCAGTCTGAACCACCCCTACAACCACAAGACAGGTCTTGGCTAATGGGAAAAGTGTAGAGAGGCCAAAGAGTGCTCCTTTACCTGGGAAGTCAGCGTGCCCCGTCGCAGACTTGCTGGTCTTCACGGCTGTGGTTGGAGACACAAAGGAAGCAAGGGTTTATGTGCTGGCAGCCAGCAGGGGGAGCAGCACAGACAGAGGACCATATGCATTTTTGAGTGGAATTGTATGGAAATAGGTTAAACAACTCTCCAGGCCAATTCCTAAAGCAACAGGATGCCGGCACCTCTGCCTGATATTGCTATAATAATAGTGAAGTGCTAAGCCCCGTTTTTATTTTTAATAAGTAAGTAATCATGAAAATCTAACCCCTGAGCTGCCTTGCAGCCTAACCACATCCTTAACCACAATGTCACGGAAAGTAGTCCTGACACCACCAGGCCTGTGCTTCTGCAAACACCTTGACTGAACTCAAAGGACTTCACCAGCAGCAGCAACTTCAGCGAGCCCCTGGAAGCTGGGTGTATCATCCCGTACTCCAGGCAAGGAAAGGGCAAGTGACCAGCATTGCTTGTAGATAAAAAATTGTAAACCTGCATAGCTACTGCTCAATCCCTACATTTCACACACCGTTCTTCAGTGACATGGGGATGCAAGGAGAAAAAGGGAGCCCTATGCTCATTTTGCTGTCAGTAGTGATTAAGGTTCCCAAGTCTTACTTCACCCCTTTACAAAAGTATTGGGTTCACTTACCAATTACTCTCTCCACTATCTGATACTGTTTGTTCAGCTCTGAAGCCAGCTCCTGTTGGCAGTTGAAATATTCCACATCTTCAGGGGATACCTTGGCCAGCCTATATGCAAAAAGAAAAAAAAAGACATTATAATGCTTCTGTAACGTCATAATGCTCATTGAGGCAATGTATAGAAATTTTATTTTCTTATATGGTTATGGAATTAAGTCACTGAAGCAGACTACTGCTTATATGACATATATATTTCTTAAAGTTTCCTATAATTATAAAGCATTACTGGGAAGTGGATGTCATAGAGGCTCATATTGTCTCCCTGGTAAATGACTCCTCATCCTGCTGCAAGAATCAGCCACAAAAATCCGAATCAAACAGTCAGGGATGGAAGCTGCTACTCCAGCTTTATCACTTTGGAAACACACAGTAGCCCCCTTTATATTTCTTGGGGAGGTCAGACAAAAATGTACATATAGACAAGCCCATAATTAACAAGGGTTAACAAGGCTGCCTTGAAGCAGCCTGCAAAGCAAAACTCAACAGCCTGCCCTGTGATGAGCCCTGTTTTCCAGCACAGCTGCTTGGTTTAGCACGCAAGGTCTCACTGCTATCCATGAGCCCTTATGTCACCTCCTGGGCCAGGTGCACCTTTTATTTGTTGTCAGCTACCCAACTTATAAACCTGGGAACTGGCAATATGTGAAGTTCTGTCTCCTCTCTCTTGTAATACCATAGCCACAGACATCATTTCTATGAAGGGGATGTTCATCAGCAAGCAAAGTGTTGTGCACTGAAAACAGCTACTTTGGATGGAGTATGCTTTGTGAGAAGAAATCAGATGTTTTCAGCCCTGACGGTGCAAACCTCTGGCTAAAAAATATTCTCCCAGGGTGAAATCACTGGTTGAAGTAAAGCATACCATTGCTTGATCTCCTCCTCTTTTTTCTTGAAGTTCTCTAGCTTTTTCAGGCCCTTCACTTTCTGCTGCTGCAGGGACTCTTCACTCTCCCATGTGCTATGGATGTATGACCAGCCTTTCCATTTGATCAGGTACTGAACTTCTCCCTCATCCTTTTCAGGGTCAAAGTCAGCACTTGGGTTGCCATTGGCTTCAGTTGCATACACTGTGGTGGAAGCACCAGTGGCTGCAAAAGAAATCAGGCTGCAGTTGGTACCTTTGTTAAAAAGCACTGGACATGAACTGCGTTAGAGCAGGAAGTTATTTTTTCTAATGCATCCTTTGTGACAGCACAAAGAATATCCTACAGATTCTTCCACCCAATGAGACAGGCATACAAAAGTTTTCCATACAACAGGATCTTTTTAAATCTCTCTATCATAAATGCCTTTTCTTTAAATATAATTCAAGGGTCTCTTGAAAATACCCAAGACCATTCAGTTTTACAAAAACACTTTTGTGAGGCTATGAGAACAAAACATCAGCTTTATTTCCATTGTGGCTTTGTCAATGCAGCTATGAAAACTGACTACTGGAAGAGCTATTTTATCTTTTAAAGAAGAGAAAAGCAAGAACTTGCAGAACAATGACTGCATCTTTAAAATGCGTGCACGCTAAAAGAAAGCTGCCAAGCACATAAACTTGACATTTTAGGTTTTTCAATGGTAGATTTTTTACAAAAGCTGCTAGAAGGAAGAAATAAGAGGCACAGACGAAAGCGTGAAGAGCACTGAAATAACCCTGAGCCCCACTGGAAGGCTTCAAAGTTGCAAAAGCATTGGACTAGTTGAAGAGAAACAGAGAGTGCATGACTGAAATCAGAAATAAAGTCTTTTTCCAGAGCTACGCACCTCCTTTTTTTCCAAGCCTGATGTCCAAGACTTTCTCAATAGTTTCACTGTTGTCTTGCTGTTCATCAGCTCCTTCCCCAGTCATCTCTATCAGGTCATCAGAATCCGTCTCAAAATCATCATCTTCTTTGTAACTGAACAAGATCAAAACCAAACTGATAAAAAAGCCTTTGACTCTTCCCAGTCCAGAAACACACAGAGTGGCATGGAGTGGAGCAAGCCTTTTCCAGCATTTATTCTGGGGCTCAGTGCTTGTTCAGCACACGCATCTCTTAAATTAGCCATTCAGTATTTTTCCCTGAGACACACAGATAGTAGCTACGCTTTATCAGAGCAATAGTGCATCATGTCCATATAATGTTCTTGATCATGGCCAACACCAGATGCTTCATGAGGAAGTGGAACAATCCCTGCAGCAGAAGCAACGTAAGACCACCAACAAAGTCTCTTCTATCCAGTGACAGATTATTTTACGTTTAATAACAGAGGTTGCAGAGCACTGAAAGGCTGCTCAGGTGATACGCTGCCCTAGGAACTACACATTTCATCTTTGATGAACAGTGAACAACCCAAAAATATTCTTGGGCTGGCTCTCTGCAAGTCCCTTATGAGGTGACTGCCAGAAGGTGAGAAGGTGTACTGGGGAATGGGTAACGCTTTGCCTCCACCATGTCTCAATACTCTGTCCTAAGGAATTACTTATCAGCCATCTCAGACAATTGCCCCAGTCTAACACAGCTGCTCCCTCCTACTCATTTTAACCTATTAATTGCAACTCTTAATCTCATTTGAGAGTGTTTTAGAAACATTAAGCAAACCTCCTAGTGCTTCTCTAAGAGAAACTGGTAAATATTTCCTGCCATACAGATGGCAAACCAAGGTAAAGCGAAGTCAGATGCTTGCAGCGTGAACCTGTTCAAAGAGCCCCATCTCAGGCAACAGATATATCTACAGGGTCTCTCTGCGGGGTCACACAGGGAGTCAGTGCCTGGGGCAGGGAATTTGGGGTGCCCTCTTCCCCAGCCCGCCAGCTCTCATCAGCAAGCCACCTCACACTCCTTGATACCTGACATTTTTGGCTGCTCTTCGTCGAGTTTGTCTCTTGGGGGTCTCATCATCTTCATCGTCGTCGTCATCTTCAGATGAGTCCGGTCTCTTTCTCTTCTTCCCACGCTGGGGTTTGTGAGGCTTTTTAACATTGGTTTTGGCCACTGTTCTAAAATAAGTATTAGCAGAAAGCTATAATACAGTGGGTTTTACATAAACGTCCATGTTAGTAAGCCTTTAAAAAAGCACAAATTTCAAATATGAGACTCCTAAAGACTTAGCCTGCTCTAACTACCATGGCAACCACTGCATCACTCATGGAATAACTAGGTCCACAGGCTCACAATTTAGGGTAATATTGAAGAAAAAAAACATTCTTTAGCAACAAATAGAAACTGCCTCTCCACCCCAGCATAGGCAGGAAAGACATGCAGAAAAAGAGATACAGACTGAACCAACCACTCCTTACCTCCTCTGGGCAGGTCTTCTTGCTTTAATTTTCTTCGGTTCAGGCTCACTCTCTGCACTGGTACCCTGCTCCCCTCCATCTTCATCCTCTTCTTCACCAGAGACCTCTCTTTTCCATTTATTTCTGTGGTCAGAAATGTAGGTCATCAAGGGCCATCATATTTCAACACAAACGCTTGGCTAAGCAGGCATCCGAGCCATCTAGGTTAATACTAGCAGGCCATAATTATGAGAAAAAAAAAATACTGTGATGCATGGGGGAACTGATGCTGCAACTCTCTGCTTTTAGGAATAGGTCTCGTCACCCAGATCTTAGTTACACAGTGGCATTATACCGTGAGCACGAGTGGCTCTCACCACGTGCTGCAGCGGTGCATGTGGCAGGGCTACGCTTCAAACAACGGGGTGGCAAAGCGCTTCCACTTATTTATTTTTCGCTTCCACATATGCGTTTCTGAAACGAGGTGGAAAAACCTTCAAGGTGGTTTCAAACGAACAGACATTTCTCAGAAGTGCTCGCTTTCACTTACAGTTTACGAGCCACAGGGTGCACAGATACACTTTCCCCTCGTAGCCCAGCAAACAGGGCAGGAAGTCTCATACCAGTTAGCTTTAAGTAAGTAAAGTTTCCAAGGTTGAAGCCAAATCCCACTGGTGCTATTTGTGAAAGCAAGCAGGTTCTTCACGGGTAACTCAGAGCAAGATTCAGCTCTGAGCTCCCCTCCTCTCTCCACGGGGTACATGGGGAGTCCACGGGGATTATTCCCCTTGCTCCCTGCCCCTTATTCCCCTTCATCTTGTTCTGCACTACTGTATACAGCTGAATGAGAAATTAAAAGACAAGAAAGAGGAGAAAGGGAGCTGGGACCACGTGGCATCCTGCTGTGTTTAAGTTTTCTCCAGCAGGCAGCTTGGTAGCTCTCTTCAGTACTCTCGGTGTTTAGAAAAACTCAGAGGTGCTTATTAGATGGAAACAGCACCAAAACATAATTAAATGAATTTGGATATTTTGATGGGACATCCAAAATGTCCTTTCTGGAAGGTCTTGCGTCTTATCAGAAGGTTATAGAAGATAAAAAAGATAATGATTTGGCATTTTATTCTCCGTTCATTAAAAATGGGGAAAAAGTGAGGATTACAGTATTTGAAGTACCCCTGAATGAGAAAAAGTAACACAATGAAGTGAAAGACTGACAACAAAAAATGAACCCGACTTGTTCAGTTTCCCTGGCATAGGCAAAGTGGGAAAACAATAGAGAAGCTGGGAAATTGCAACCATCCATAGGTTTACATTCAAACTTCAATTTTAATCATCCGAAGTATTACTACTGAAAATATTAATTAATTTTACAAGCTTCCCACGTTGACAGTGCCTGTCAAACAATTACTACTACTCTGAAAAATAAAATAAAACAATAGAACGAAAGAAAATAAAACAAAGTGCCACTACTCGAAACCTCTCTCCCAGAAACTTACGTTTTTTTCATTTGCTTCTGGCCTCTTCGTTTTGGGCTCTCATTTTCCGATTCGCTACTTGCCTTTAATTGAAAAGAGAGAAAATCAGGTTGTAGGCTTCGCCCCAGACTGTCTCCTCAAGGACACAACCGAAATGCATGCACGTGTCCCGAGCCCGGATGCAGCCCGAGTGCTTTCACGGCGGCACTAGGGGACGTTTTGGTGCGACGGGGCTGCAGAAGAGCTGCCAGCAGCCCCACGCTGGTCCCCCCAGTGCTGCCTCGGCTGCAGGGTTGGAGCCCCTGCTCTCAGCATGGAGCAGCAAAAGGCTGAGAGCCCCACCGCAGCATCAGCAGCGGGGTCGCTGGGGCTGGGATGTTTGAGGCCACCCACCCAGCGTCCACCTCCGGCACCTGGCAGGCGCCATCCCGGCGGTGGCAGCGGGCAGCGGCCCTGCAGCGTGCGGTGCCCCGGGGACCACACGGCGACGGGCGCGCGTTTGACCCTCCAAACCTTGCCCTGCTCGGGTCCTGGAGACAAAGCCACGGAGGGAGAGGGCTGCTCAGCTAGGACGCGAGGCGAGCATCAGCTCTGCTCCGTGCCCTGTAATGTCTGGGGAAGGAGGGCTTTCTGTGCTTGCACAGACCTACCTACTGCACTCACACAAACGCGTTACGACCCCTGCTTTCATTATAGAAACTTCCTATAAGGAAGGAAGTTCTCATTAAAAAGATACTGTTCTTATCACAAGTGTCCTCCTTACTCTCCTGGGTTTTTCTCCCCTAGCAAAAGCAGCCGAGGAAGCGGCTGGGTCAGACCCTGCCCTGCTGTTTTCCTTCCTGATCATTCCCCCAGCCTCCACCAGTGAAGTCTTTCTGGCTAAATATATCTCGAGATATTCTACCTCCTCGCTGAACTATTTTAAATGTGGGCGTCATCAACTCCTACGGGCTGAGATAGCTAAAAATCTTTGTTGTACGCAGCCCTATTTTTGTAAAAACTGGTCAACCGTAAAAACAGATCCCCACACAATTAACACCCCGAAACGAACAGATGACTTCGCCCGAGCTACTTGCCACAGAACACACAAAGCACCAGGGAGAAAACTGAAGAAGCCAACGGGAGGTTTTTCAAAGGGTATTAAAACGATAGAAAAAGCCTCAAAGACTGCTTGCTCTATGCAGCTTGCTCCTTTGAAATCTTCCATTTAATAGTGCTTTTGGCTGCAATATTGAAGAATTGACCAGAGAGACCCCAGCCTCAGCTCTGGGTGAGCTCTGGCCGTGGCTGTGCCTCCCGTGCACCCGCCACGTTCCTGGGACAGCGGCAAGGCTCCGAACCCTGAGGTGGTCGTACAAAGATCACCTGAAATGGCCTGAGCTGCAGTGTTAAGAAGCCGAGGCGGGGAAGAGACATGCCCTGCATTTTTGCAGCCTTTATTTCCACTTTCCAGCTTCCCTTTCCCCAGCAGAAACTGCCCTTTGGCTCGTCCCTGGCTTTCCATTGAAATGAACGGGAATACTGGATGGCACATCAGTCCACGAGCTGCATCTCCCGGTGGTTTTGTGCCGGATTTAGGTGACACACAAACACCTCCAGCACTGTGTCCCAACACAAACACGTTCGCCACCTGTTGCACTGCACGGGATCCCTGTTTCATAGTCCAAGCATCCAGGAAGCAAGCGGCCGGCTAACAGCACGGGCAGCCCTGCCCTCACACAAACACTCCCACAGATCGCAGCTTCAGCACAGCGCAGTTCAAAAGTCCTCACTTTTCTTTTTTTAATCTTTTTCCTCCTTTAATCTCTTTTCTCCTCTCTGACATGTGCTGCTTTGCCACTCCGGCTGTGGGATATTTTTCAGTAGCCGTCCCTCAATGCGTGTTTACTTTCTGCTGTCTCTTGGCAAACCCCGAGCAGAGAGCAGTTGATTTTTCTCCTGCTCTGCGTCAGAGACGACCAGATTTGGAGAAAACCAAACACGACCTTTGCCGCTTTCTGAAACTAACTCCACTCATTTGCCAAAATCCCACGTTTCAAGATTTTAGCGTTCGCTTTCCTAACGCCTCTGCTCTCCTGCTCTGCCGCTGTTTCCGCATAGCTGATGCTCATCTCGAGAACTCATCTTTCCCTCTTTGCCTTCGGAAATCTAACTTGTGGCTGTAGCTCGGCTGCCTTCGGCTGTGTCTCTCAAAGTCCCTGCTGTCTCCTCCGGAGCTGTCTCCGCTGCAGCCTGGCCCCAGCCTGAGTCATCGTGGCCTGCCCGGTGCTCCCACCCCGTGTGCCCGTGACTCAGCCGCTCCTCGCCCACCCCAGCATCACTTCTCGCTCCTCACCCGGCTCCGTCTGCCTTCCTGACCCCGGGCTGCCCGGCTCCAGCTGTGGCTGAAAGCTGCCTCCTACCATTTCATATAAAATCATTAAAAAAAATAAAAAATAAAAAAATTAGCAATGCCTTAATTCTGAAATCCCCATTTCGAGACCTGGATGCAAAACTCGACGCGGACTTGCTGAGATCAGCCCACGGGTGAGATCGGCACCTCCGCAGCACAGCCGGAGCCGGTGCTGTCAGCAGCCCTTTGTCGAGGCAGGCCCACGGGCTCTGGCCAGCGGTGACCTGCGGGGTGAAGGGAGGCAGGGCGACAACCGCGGAGCTGGGAGCACCTCCCGGAGGTCTCGCCTGCCTGCAGCCACGCTCAGGAGGAAGCAGACGGGTTGGGAAATCGCGTGCAACACGTATGTTAATAACGTCACCTCCCTGAGCAGCATGAGCTAAGCTGACAACGTCCGCCCCCGGTCGCCACCGGGGTTTTTGGCAGCTCGGCAGGAGATACCAGGTGCGCACTGCTTGCTCTCGGAGCCTGCGGTGCCAGCGCTGCCCGAACACTGCGGCGCGGAGCAGGGCTTGGCCTGCCCCTTCCTCAATGGCCAAGGAGGAAGGAGATTTGCACAAAGACTGGCCTGCCCTAGCTCCCCTTCCCTACCAAACGCTGCTGATGTGCCCTAAATGTTCCCAGCGCCGCTCTTAAAACTCGACTAGGGACCGGCCTCCTCCTGCCTGCACTCCCCACCTCCAGCCGAAGGGATCAGCCCTCCCTCTCCACGCCTCGCCAGCTCCTCCCGTCTAACTTGTTCCTTCTTCTCTCCTAGCTCTTACAATGCACGCAGCTTTACTAGATTAACTGTGCTGTATTTCACCACGGAGAAGTGCCATACAAGACATGATGATGCTGCATATGTTGCACCAAGACGGCAGCAGCTTTAAAGATCTGGTCCTGCAGATTTTCCAAGGGTGTCCTCCCCCCCAGCCCCTTGGCACGGCCCAGGGGGGCCTCTGGGGCTCACCCTGCCTGCTAAGAGACACGAAGGCCCCAGATGGTAGCTCACACTGAAGTCAAAGCAAGGATTTGGCTCATTTCAGGCTTAACAGAGCCCGAGGCCTGCAGAAAAGCTGCAGCCTCTCAGCTCGCCAGCTTAGTTTTCTGATGTGTGCTGAACTTCTCTTTCCTGGCGATACCGGTAACGTCTGAACTTTCAGCAAAGATGCGAGGCAGAGTGTTAATCACAATGCAAATGAGCAGGCCATTTTCTATTTTCAACGGTAAAAAAAAGAAGTATTGGGGAATGGCTGGGCCCCTCTTTCACACACCAGATGCACCATGCCATTTACTACGAATTCTAATCACAAACCATCCTTATAGCTAAAAGTTTGTGTCCATTTTGGGCACGTTTGTTTCTTGATGGCCCGGGAGCACTCTGCAAGGCACCTGCGCTGCACGTCTCGCTTCCCCTTGCTGAAACCTGAGGCTGATTTATTAACTGCAAAGAAACCGTACAGGCAAGTACAGTTTTTACTGAAAACTCACGTGTGTTCTTATTCCTGGAGACAGCCCTAGTGCCCCGAGCAGCTCCGTGCCCCTATGCAAAGCAGCACTTTCGCTTCCTGCTCTTTCGCAGCCCACGCCTGGGTATTGATCAGAAGTCGCCACCACCTCTGACTACACCTCAGAGACCTCCATGAGGTGCCCAATGCCTTCAGGGCAGTTCCCAGAAGGCAGGGAAATAACCCTGCCCAAACGGGTGGGCTCAGCAGAGGCAAGTGGTGAGCAGCGTGGAGAAGCGATAGGGAAGAAGGCGATTAAAAGCTCCCAGACGCTGTGCTGGAAGTCCCAAGCAGCAAGCGACAACAGCAGGTCACTGGCGACAGGCTTAACCCTGAAAGGCAGAAGGTGATCTTAGGAGGTGCCGAGCACCTCGGGCTCCTGCCAGCTGCAGCAGCACTCAGCACCAGGCAGGATCGAGCTATGCTACCTCCTCCCTCGTGGCGTTTGGGTCTTCCAGCATCAAGGCTTTCCATCTCCTGCTCTCTGCGAGGCCCCAGCACTGTGCTCCCGACACGTCACACCCGCCACCAGACTGCTGCAGAAAGGAGTTGCCCTACAGGGACCAGTCAGCACTGCTTTGGGGAAAGAGGGGGGAATGGGGTGGTCCAATTTTGTTAATTCTTGCTTTCCTTTTCGCAAAGATGGCAGTGGGCTCATTGGGAGGATTGTTTTTTTGTTTTTTACAATATTTTGTGGTATAGCAAAGTTTTTGCATCTCAGATTTTTTTTTTTTTAACTTTATCGTACCTTAAGTAGTAAGAAATAAAGATATCGAAAAAGAAAAACAACATTTGCAAAACCACGTAATATTGTAAAACAAAAAAAGACGGGACTTACCTGAGCCCCTACAGGGCACTGGGGGGTGCAGCCGAGGTCTGTGGCGGGTGTGACATCGCCAGCACAGTGCGTGCCGCCGGGGCATCGCACAGAGAGGCGGCCAGCGAGCCTGGGCTTTGCCGAACTTGAAAAGGAAAACAAAAGCTAAGTCAATGACGTGCCGCAAGCCCCTTCCTAACCTGCTGCCCTGCGGGATGTCCAGCACAGGAGGCGGGTGGTGGCGGAGACCTGCGTCACACTCGCACCTCTCGGGTGTCCGAATGCAAACTGCGGCGCCGAAGCACAAAGAGCCTGGTCTGCATGCTTTTGGACCAAACTCTAAGCCCTGAGCTTTAGTTTCAGTCTGGCTTTCTTTCCCTTCCTCAATAACCACTCAATCTTCCCGAAGGTCTGCGGATGAGAAGTTCTGCGCGCAAGGTCTGTTAGATGTAAACGAAGGCAGCAGCTAATTCCTACGTCTTCAGGGAAAAGGAAGCTCTGAGAAAGCACCAACTGGAAGGTTTGTCTGCCAGGCTCTATCGACTGTCACCTTCAAGTGAAGCATAAAACGCTTCCAATATTCAACCAAAGAAAAGTGATGGCTCACAAAGCTGAACACACACAAACGCATCTATCAGCACGATCCGTCCCGGGATGGGCAGCAACGCCTGCTTTATTGCTGCGAGTTGTTTCGGGGCACTTTCCTTTATTCCTGGTTGGAAGTACGTTGTGGTTTTGTGTTTTCCAGTACGTTTCTACGGCAGAGCACGACTCGCGTTACGCCCCACGCCAGCACCCAGAGCGGTGCCTGCAGAGCTCAGCCCAGCAGTGCCCCACCGATTTCGGAGCCCTGGGGCCACACGCATCCACGTGCAGGACCAGGACCTTAGCTGTGCACTCCAAATCCGCAAACCAGGCTAGGACTCAGTGTTTACGAGACAATGCAGACATGGTTTGGTTGTCTTTAAGTGTTCAATAGTCCCTCACCTTTTCTTTTTTTTTTTTTCTTACCTCATCTTTTATATTAAATCGCGATGGTTCTTGTCTGCTTCGGTTTGACCTCCTAACCCCATAAACATCAGGATATTCTTCCCACATCTGCAAAATAAACAGACCATCAGAAGGCCTGCTTCACCCCAGTTATTTCTGACATTTTAGAGAGGTTTGATGGTCAGTGTTAAAAAAAAAAAATCAACATAGAACCATTAGGGAATTTCGATAGCAGTAACCAGCAGAAGGACACTTAAAAAACCTGACTGAAACAGATCATAGTTATTTGGGGCTATTTAGTAATACTTTAAAGCACATGATTTATCACAGCATTATCTTTATAGCGGTCCTTCTTTCCCACAAGATAGAAAACACTTTCCAACATGTTTAGGCTGAAGGACAGGGCATTGAGGCTCTGCAAGCAACAGGAGGCAACTCCTTGCAGGTGGAATGAACGAACCTATGCAAAAGGATGAGGCACTCTCACAAACAGCCCTCCCCATTCCCTTCTGTAGAGAAAACCTCACCAGCTGCCTGAAGGGCCCAGCGGCAAGAAGACCCCAGCAGCAACTTCACACGTGAAGCCTGTGACCCATCCTGGATGGCAAAGGGACCAGACCACCCTGTTCTTCTCCCGAAGGCACTGATGCAAACGCCGTTTGGCAGCGCAGGACACACGGGTTACTGGGAATGGTTGCGCTCTATTTGCTATAACCAGGCCCCGTAGCAGTTTAATAAGCTACGTACAAAAGCATGCGTTTGTTCTCTCTGGATAGACAGGAGGAGAAGGGGGAGACCAGAACTGATGGGCTGATGGGTTTAAATGTGCCTGTGCTGGTGACACAGAACATCGGAAGCTTTACAGGGCCGATGCAAATCCCTGCCATGCCTCCCAGACACCTACAACAGTCCCTCTGCCTTGTCCCTCAGCACAGTTTATCCTTTCACAGTTTTCTAAACCTATTTACTGTCCTTCTGCTTCTCCTCCCTCCAGTCCTCAAGCATCTCTGCAAGCCCCTGGCAGGAAAAACAAATCAAAATGGGCTGCCAGATGCAGCAGTGACTTGGGACTGAGCATGATGAACGCGAGGCTGCAGTCTGGCACTTTCTCTGCTTCTCTTGAAGGAGTAATGGGCTAACATTGCAATGGCCAGATAGCTAAGGTGCTTATCTGTCAGGCATGAAAGCAGAGAGAGAAATTCAGAGGTTTTTTTATTACCCCACATCAAAGAAAAATTCCAAATACTCCCCCAAACATTTGAAGAATGTGTCTTTTCATCTTTTAAATGGCACAGGTTTTGGACGGAGGACAGACTCCCATGACAAATCGGAATAGCACCTAACACAAATGAACCTCGCCTTCATGGGCGTATCTAGACAGCAACACAATATAAACAATAATATAATTAATTGCATTGGCTATTCAAGGGGAACAGGTACCAACACGCCTAGGTTAGACCCAGCTAAGGAAAACGCCCATTAGCATCAGAATTAAGGGAGGGAGAGGCTTTCCTTATTAGAGGGTGTCCTGACCTTTCCGTGTTTCATCCACACTAATTATCCTCTTGCGTATGGATGCGCTCCCTCGTGGGGTAATTTTAATGTTTATTGTCAGGGCCGTGCTCTTAGCAGCCCACGGAAGAAAAGGCAGCTTCCTTCAGTCCACATTTACCAACAATAAAACAGAAATGTGAATGCTGTGTTACCACAGCGGCCTTACAAACGCGTCCTTCCTTGCCAGTATGAACACAGGAGGTTTACCACGACCTAGGCAGTCAGCCTAGAGACTGGTGAGAGGGAGAAGGGCGAGCACTGTAACCAAATCCTTTACCTCCCCCTCGCAGGTACGTGGGGGACAGGCTGAAAGCACTGCCCTTCCTGCTCTTTACGTAGATAGCAATTTTCTCCATTAAATCCTTCTCGTGAACGAGCTGCACGAGGTGCAAACCACAGCTATGAAGAACAGGTCAGTCACAGACCACAACACAAAGTATCACTGACCTAACCTGACTTTCCTCCCTCCAATAAACTCAGTTCACCCAGTCCCTATCTCCAAATGGGCATTTGGGCTTTTTTTTTTTTTTCTCACCCCACACCCCAGTCTCTTATTCGGGTGCCTCTTGGGTAAAGCAGGCAGCCAAGGCACAGCTCCTGCGCTGGGGAGGTGCAGCACAAACCAGGGGCAAACTGCACACATCAGACACCTGCAAACCCTTTTCCTCCTGTGAACCAGAACTGGAAGGCAAACCTGCCTATGTAGGGCAGAGATTGCCAGGGGAGCTGTGGAAAAAAAACACAGCAGAGAACAGCTGTCCTGGACACAAGAAAGTTAAATAATTTGTTTTGTCCTCTTTTTCCTTCCCCTTTTTTTCCAAAGAGGCAGGCAGTGATGGAAACAAACCAAAGTGGCCCAAATCCTAGACATTCTCCTGGCTATGTCCCACGGGAAGCTTTACTGCTTCTAAAGGGAGAAGAGACAGAAGAGAGGAGTGGAAGGATGGAGGGAAAGGATGAAACGAGAGGGTCGCTTATTGATGACAGGCATTTGCCCCTCATTTTCTACCTGTCTAGTGCCCAAAGGGTTGTCACAGCAAGTGCACAGTCTCCTGCTCACCAGGATGACGTGGGGCCATGCACACATACCGAATGGCCAGCGAGGGGCTTGGGGACACCAGAGGGGGGAGGCTGCTTGGGCAACGTGCAACTGAGGCTGGCCAAGTGGCAGGGAAGGCAAAGAGCTTGGTTAAACATCCTGTGTCCTGCCCGTTCGTGGTGGGTACAGGGGTAACACGGCTCTGCAGAGCACCAGGGGCAATACCTTTTTAACATCTGCTATCCTTTCCTTCTTAGAGGCCGGTTTTTCTTTGGTTTCAGGAGGGGTCTGCTGGGATTTCGAACCCGTTGATTCACTTTCGGATTCAGACTGACTCTCAGAGGACTCCGAGCTGCTGTTTGACTCGCTGCCCTGCTCGCTGCCCTGCTCGCTGCCCTGCTCGCTTTCAGACTGGCTTGCAGAGTCAGAGCCAGAGGCTTCTTCGGATGCCGAGTGACTGATGGTAGAGAGAGAAGAGATTACATTTTAACTGTACTGTCACAGCTTCAAAATATGCAGCGAGCAAACCTGAGCCCCATCCAAGCCACAACAGTAGGCTTGGAATAGCCTAAACACGAGTGTGAAGTGCATGGCCAGCTGTTGAATGCCCAGGTGACAGTACAAGCTCCAAACCACTGCCCTGCTCAAAACCACCGGTCCTCCGGGGACGATCTGGCTTGCTCAGAGCGAGCAAGAGCAAATTCGGAGGCCACCTGGTAGCACTGAGGATGAGCAGTAGCGCTGGCGTGGCTCTCTTCTACAGCCTGGTACACCCAGGGGTTCAGAAATCCAACATCCAATTTCTGAAAGAGGCCAGCACCAAACATTGTACGCATTATATTGTGTATTGGTAAATGTCACATTCCTTCAAAAAGAGTAATTTAGCAGTGGAGAAGCACTTTTACAGCACGTGGCTGGGAGAGCTCTGTTTACAGGATTACACTAATGCTGTGGAGACTGCATTGCTCAGAGCACCCAGTAAGAGGAGAGCAGAACGTTAAATAGGTGCTTTTTTGCTTTTGGTTTACATCAAAATGGGTTAATACACAGAACATCCACTTAAATGCAGGCTCCTTAACAAAACAAAAAACCAGAGAGCCCAAGTTTTTTCAGGTGGCCCAATTTCTCAAATACCTTTGTCCAATCTCTCCCAAATCACAATCTTTTTTCTTTTTTTAAATTTAAAATCCAATTTAAGAAAATAGAAAATTCCTTACAACATATAACACACTTGCTAGTAAGGCAGTGTTACACAAGCTAAAAGGCAGTGTGACAATAATAAGACTGCAAACTTCTTGAACAAGGAGCATCTCTTTCCAAGTCAGCTCTTATCTGCAGCTAAATGCTTTCATTACGTTTAAGAGTTTGTTGCAAATATAACATCATGAAAAAAGAGTCAGAAAAACTTTGCAGAGGGAAAGCGGGTTTTTTAATGTGTCTCCTTTTGTACAGCTACAGAAGTAACGAGATACATTGAAAGCTCTGCTTGGATTTCATGATTCAGGAAAAAAAATACAAGGACAAAAATATATATATAATAAAGCACAGATATCATTCAATGAAGACGAAACAAGCAGAAATCAATGTATGCTTTAGAGGCATCACTAGACACAGCCAGCTAGCGTCCGTACACACATCCACGTGCAAACAGGGCTCATTCCCAGCGCGGAAAGAAGCTGCCCGCTGTCGGCTGGGAATGATGAGAGTTGCTGGGAGATGCAGCGGGGCCTCCCTGCCGCCCCGGCAGAGCTGCGGCTGCTTTCTCCGACGGAGCGGGCAGAGGGCAGCAGCCGAGCGCGGCGGGAGCCTCCTGCAGAAATCCCTCCAGCGCAGGGCGCGCGGCCAAGCTCCCAGCCGCCATTTCACAGCCATCCCTCTTCCACCATCTTAGGGTTTCATCGCTCTGGTGGCTGTTTGCTCTGGTTTTGCTCGCGTGCCCTGGAATGGAAGAGCTCAGCATTTGCAGAAAGGGGAGGGGAAGGAAAATACAAAAGAGCTGTGGGCAAAAACGTCAAAAGGGAGAGAAACGGAGACTTTTCAGCAGAGACGAGGATGTATAGTCACTGATGATCGCTGGTTTCATTGTCCCGGTTCAGTTTTGACAGGGATGGGGGTGTCGCATGGCTCCTTCCCAGAAGGACGGGACCATCGAGCAGGTCCACAAGCAGCCACCACAGCCCTGTACCACCCAGCTCCCATCCTTTCCTCGCCATTTGCCCCTGCCCGCTGCCAGGGCCTCACGGCTCCCCACCTGCCCTCCTGCAGCTCGCCCTGGCCCTCACAAACGCAGCCACAAATCTCCCAACATCTGCTCAGCCACAGCCCTGGAACGCGGCCTGCTTCCAAGAAGTGTTGAAACTTCTTCGCTGGAAATTTTTCGAAGATCCAGTGGTGGTTTTTTTTTTTCACGAAAAGCGAGGGATTTTTGTCAGGAAACATCACCGCAGCATTCAAGGAAACAATACGCCAGGGACAGGCGGTTTCCATGGGCAGGGCTCAGCAGGACACGTCCCACAGAGCCACCCACAGGGCCCTGACCTCCTGAGGGCACCCGGAGGCAGCCAAACCTCCAGTGTCACGGCACCAAGAGGCAACACCAGGCTTGGGACAAACTAAGTTGGCATCCGATGTCCCACGGGGACACAGGAAAGGAAAATACTTTTCTTCAGTCACATTTATGGGCAAGAGCTGGAAGGAATTACAACAGGGCCTAGGCAGTACTTGTGTGAAGGCAGAGCAGTGAGCGCTGGCCTCTGGAGCAACTTCTTTCTCGAGGCCCTAAACTTTATGACAAAGATACAGGGACAACCTTTGTACACATGACTAGGCATTATTCCCGCGTGTTAGCCACGTTATCGGGACACCATTATTTTTTTCTTGATGTGAACAGCGTTGTCTGACGAGCAAGGCGCAGATGAGGTACACAGCTGGTGCCCAGGTATGCACGTGCCTGCCCTAGTGCAGACGAGAAACGCCATTTCCTTTCCAAGGCTCTCGCAAATAATTTTTAAAAAGACTTTGAAATCCCTTTATCAAGGCAAAAGGATACATCCTTGCCCTTATTTCTATATTTAAGTGCTAGAATAAAAGAAAAAGCCAATTCTGTAAAATAATCCTTTCTAAATACCACCCAGACAATCAGGAGGTGCTTCCACCTGCCAATAAAGTGTAAGGGCTTCACAACATGATGTGTCAAATCAGGCCTTGCCTTTGTACATACCTGGAGATTTAGGCCTCTTTTCCACACTAGTTTTGGGATATGCCCTGCTTTAATATCCCTAAGTTAACATCCAAAAGAGGCCTACTCACAATTAAACTATAACTGGGGGATAAGCTATAATTAATTGTCTCAAAATCCCTCTTCAGGCAGTCCAACACCCTTCCGATTCAGTAGAGAAAAACACCCACGAACATCAAAACTACAGCTGGATCGTTGGTAACTCCCTTAAAGCGAGAAACTCCCATAAAAACTGAGATCTGCTAATGCTCAGCAAAACACGCTCCCATGGTTTCCAGGAATTACTTTAGGCTGTAATTCTGTTTTAATTAAGAATCTGCTCCTGACTTGATGGAAGAAAAAAAAAAAAAGAAAAAAACAGAAAAAACAGAAAAAAGAAAAAAACAAAAAAAAAGGAAAAAAAAAGAAAAAAAATCATCCCTTACCAAGGACACATTCCTTCCAAGAAATAAGTAGCTGAACAGCAATGATAAGACCTTTTACAATCAGGCATCTAAGTTTACAAGGCAATTACAGCATGTCTCAAGCCTCCTATGTTAGCGTTTAATATTTCACATCTGAGCACCATGACTTCATTTTACAGGGGATCATCTTTGCTAACAGCAACAAAATGTTTTATAAGCTCTCAAGGAGAACAAACAGTGGATGCTTTCAGAAGGCTCAAGGCAAGCTGACGTCTCTCAGCAGTGACCCAACACGTTTCTGGAGTCAAGAGCTGCCACGGGAAGGGCTCTCACTGGCACCATTCTGCCCTGACTTCAAAATTCAGCTTTCGATGGACAGAGCTTGAATTCAGCCAGGGGCAGAAAGGAGGATTAATGGCTGCAGGTCCTCCCACAAGGCGAGCACCTCCTAACTTTAAGGATCGGTACGGACGCGCCACATCACCGGTTTGATTCTAAACAAGTTTGAATCCAAACAGCAAAGTTCCGCTGGGCTTTGCTCTGCGAGCTGAGCTGGAACCCAGCGCAGGCTCAAAATGGTCTTTGGCACGGGCTCCCAGAGCCGGATAACGTCAGAAGCAAAGTTTATCGTTCCCCGCAGGCAAACATTCGCTTAACCCTGGTGCTGAGCAGAGCTTCGCGTGCCCCACAGACAGCGGAGGCCCAGCTCCACGTCAGCTCGCTGCCACCAACGCACGGACCCGGGGGCACCCGCTCCCCTCCTCTCCCACCCCACGCCCTGCAGCCCACGTCCCCACTCACCTTTTGCCTGCGACAGCAGAAGCCGGGGCATTGGGCGCCTCCATGAGCCACCTGAACTTGGCAGCACACAAGAGGACGAGCCCAGAAAACGACGAACGAAGTCTGTGCCGGCTTGGTGAGTAACGGCAGAGCCAAGCCCTTACAGACCAGTGGCGCTACACCGTGCTCGGTAGCACCGCGGAGAAAGGGGCCAGCGAGACCCCGGTTTTGGGCAGCAATGAGCCAGATGAGCAGTTTGGCTACGCCTGGCTCCTCACCACCTGCGTCCGGCAGAGCCGAGCGGTCCTACTGGTGGCATTCCAGCTCCGCAGCAACCCGATGCCAACACAGCCGTTGGGGCCGCGTTCTGGAACTGCGGGCCGGACCACCTCTGCGGGTGAGCCCACCGGCCCCGCTGCTGCGTAACCTGGTGGTGGAGCTGCCCCGAAGCCAGCAGGACGTCTTCTCCACACCAGGCGCATCCGTCAGGTCCAGTGCTACCACCAGGAGCGGTTTTCTCGCCCCCTTGTACATCTCCAGCGAGGGCTGCCAGCATCACCCACCCACCAGTGGTACCCGGTCATGGAAGCGACCCTGGATTTACTCCAAAGCACACAGCAGCAAAGACCGTGCAGGCCACCGACTCAAAACTGTTTAAACAGGTGTGTTTTCCAAAAGTGACCTACACGCAAGTGGCTGCGAAGGCAAAGGGACGTGACAAATCATAGAAGATGCACTGACTGAACTGGATCCCGTGTTGCTGTTTTCTTTTGAACGTTTCCCCTGAACATTTGGTCTATGAATATGATGTTCCCTATTATATACAAACATACACACTACGCCTACAGACCCTGAAAATAAAAACAAGCATCATCAGCTCACACTGATGCATGCATCCAAGACACACAGTAGCTGTAAAAAAAAATATATATATCAAACCATGTCTATCTCACCTCTAGCCATGGAGAGCAACACAAGACTGTGGCTGTAAGTCACTTGATGGAAGTGATATAAAGGATAAGGGATAAAGCATGCAGCACAGGAACGAGACGATCTCCACGGGATCTATCCCTTGTCTTGGGGAAGAAAACAAAAAACAGAAACATAAGCAAATGCTCCAGTAAGCACAGCCATGGACGCAGAGACAGTGCATGGAGCTTGTAGGAGAGCTAAGTGAATGACACTGGACCTGTGACACTTCAGAAAAAACACTTTTTGAGCTCCCTTCAGACTCTGAAAGTCTATTAAGAGTGATGGGTGTTTGCCTGCCTCCTAAGGCACAGATTTTCTTGGTGATGAGTTGAGATGGGTTAGTCAATGAGGAGTTTTTCCTAACTCGGGTTAGTCAATGATGAGCTTTTCTTAACTCATTTCCTGCAGGCAAAAATAGAAATGGGGGAAGGGAGAGAAGAAAAAAATTCCCATGACTCTGCTACCAGTACCCTGTTTCCAGCTCCACGAATGATCTTGCTTCAAGGCAGGAATTTAAACTAGAATATAGTAAACACAGAGAGGCTCTTCACAGGGTTTAGAAGAAAGTCTCGAACACCTCTGAATATTCACAATATATTTCAGCAAAACCTGGACAGGCTTTCATGGGGCAGAACAAACTGTCCCAGGAATATATATTATATATAGGGTTACCCCTGCCAGATGACCAATGCATCCTTCAAAAGACAGATGAAAAGGGGAGGGAGTTGGGGGTAGAAAACTATTTCCTCAACCTTTCAGTGACGAGCAACTTTTGTTCTTAAATTGGCAAGTGAAAAGAGTTACCATGGAAAACACACACATTTTCCACGTGTGACTGCAAACCCTGCTTGCAGAAGGTGGGCGTTAATTACCTTTACGCAGCACTAGGCACAATAGGCCACGTAGCTACTGTAACAACCGAGGGATTATGCACCCAGCAGGTATCCTATCCAAATATCCATCTGAATTGGGCCGTGCCCCCTGCCAGCCTGGCTCAAAGCACAGGAAGGGGAGGAGGCAGAGGGAACTCGCTCACATTCTGGCCACCGCTATTTGCTCCAGCGCAGGACTCCCAAATGCCAAAGGCAAAGCAATCCTGAGCGCATAGCGAGCTAAATATATCCATCCCGGCTCTGGTGCAGCTCCCTGTAAAGCACACGGGGCTATCTTGAATGCCAAGTATTTTCCAAAAGTTTTTTTTTTCTTCCCCACACTACAAAGACACCGCATTATGCTTGCATGATAAAGCAAAAGTAGCAGTTCATTCATGAGCGGGAGAGCAGGCTCTCTTGCTCTCTGATCTTTGAGCCAGAGGCTGAAAATGCCTGGGATGTGTAGTGGGAAAAGAAAAAAAAACCTCAGCGCAGCGACAAAAGGAGTCAAAACCTGTCTGCTTGATTAAGGAGTGCCATTGAGAAGTTCCAAAGGCAGCATCCTTCCCCTTCCCAGAACCGAAAGGGAAGTACAATTGCAGCTCTCAGGGTTTTGAAAAGGAGGACTCCCCCTCCCCAGGAAGGCAGAGGGACATCGTAACTCTCCGAGCTGCCTCCAAACCGCACTGAGCACCTCTGCTCCAGGGCCAAAAGGCGCCCACGTTTTTCGGTAAGGCTGAGCGAAGGAGCAGGGGTGAACTCACCAAGCCCCTCTGCCACTCCAGCTTCTGCGTTGTCACACCAGGGGTGGGCTAGCACAAAGGGGACTGCACACAGCCACATGTAAAAAACATCCAGATACACTGCAGGGAGGCCGCAGTGCATACACGAGTTACGTTTAAATTAGTACAGTACGGGTTTTGCATTGTTTTTTTTCTTCTTGCTTCCCCCCTCCTTTTATCAATCACAAATTTAAGTTGAGAAATAACAGATGAAAGAAGTGCAATAATACGGAAATTTGGAACCCCAAAATCAGTGACGAATACACAGAGGCACAAATTCCTTTCTGATTCCAGATGAAAGGAACTTGACCCAGCCTGAGAGCTGCATTCCAAGGGACTGCTAAAAGCTGCCTTCAGCCAACAGATGTAAGGCTCGGCATTAAGCCTCCCCTCCACAGAGAGCAGGCGCATGGCATTCAAAGCTCTCCTGTCAGTGGCAACTCCAGTTAAGAGCAGAGGCTCCTCCCCATGAAAAAGACATAAATGACCCCTGTAATTAATAATCAGGGATTACACTGAATCATCCACACCTAGGAACAAAACTTGCAAGAAACAGCACTAGTTACAACATAACTTTTTTCTAAGGAGCTAGGTGTCCTGGAGTCGGGATTCTTGACATTGCAACACACTTGTTCATGGCTGGGGTAGAGGTTCACGAGCAACGAAGCGTTGAGCAGCACTGCAAGCTGCAAAGCTCCCAGTGCTTGGCAAACACGCTCCTCAGGAGCCCTGCCAAGGCGAAACGCCATGTGAGCAGTTACCAGCACAATACCAGGCGAGAAGCTGAGATAGACTGTTTCAAACATTTTATTTTTTTAACCTTGACCTAGCCAAGGTCAGACAAATACATACACCGCAGCAAAGACGATCCTCAGCCCACATGTAAATATAAAGCAAACCATATATTGAAAATTATAATTTTGTAGCAGCGCTGCACAAGCAGTGATGTAATAAAAGCTACTGCACATTTGGAAAGACTCATCAACATTTTGCTTCTTCTTATACCCAAAATACACTCCCTGCTTCAAGAAAAGGAGGCATTAGCAGCGTGACAGACTTACAGAAGCTTCATTGCAAGCCACCAGACATGAATTTTTCATCTAGTCGTTTTTGCTTTCCTTTCAAGGATCCTTTGCAGGATATAAAGGCAGTCTTTACAAGTTCTCCAGCGCCTGTTGGAAGAGGCTCTTCAAATGGCATTTCAGCACACCTCTTTTCATAAAAATACACCAGAAGAATTTATGTAAGACACCATGTCAGTAGGGCAGTATATCCTTTGCTAGAAGGCTGCTTATATCTAATTACTGTAATCCAGGCTATCCCCTCCCCCAGTGCTGCACTGTTTGTATTTATTTTCCTTGAAGGAGAGGGGAGATAATGCAGAACAGAGCCTTTCTCCATCCATTATCATCTTTCTGAACTGGATTTTTAGCTATAGGAAACAAGAGATTGAGGAGTGTTTCTCAGTCTTCAGAACTCAACAGCTTGTTGAGAATTTAGCTGTGCAATTCCTACTGGAACCGATGCCTGCGACACAGAACAAGGCACAGTGGATATACACACCTCCAGGGTACGTATCAGATGCAATTTCAGCCTAAGATGCCAAAGCCACCCAAAGAGGGCTTACTGTCAATGCCTGGAGTTCAAAAACAGCAAGGCCATGGCGTCAGAAGTGTCAGTTCAGGGACTACCTGCTTGCTCACAGTGCCAGGTACATAATTGGAACTCACTTTAACTTTAAAGTGAAAAAACAGTTTGAAAAAGTTTAAAAAACATTTGTGCTCTGAATTTAATGTAAAATCCAAGTGTGGCTATTCTAGGCGAAATGCTGAAAGCCACACTGCTCCCAAGGCACACACGGGAGACACCACATTGTCCTCGTGCCACCCCTACACGCGCTCCGGGTGTGACCCCGTGGCGCTGCAACGTGAAATTGTTCCTCCCCGAGCCGTGGGAGAGTTCAGGGTCAGCCCGTGTAGGAAATGGGGGAAGGTGCAGATGAGCAACTGCTGCCCTCAGGGTGCAGCAGGTGAAACACCAACCCAAAGGGGAGCAGAACAGGCACCGACCACGATCTCGGCCGGGGAGGCTCTGGAGGCTGAAGGCACGGGGCAGTGCAGGTGGGAGGACGCTGTGCCTGCACGCGTGCCCCAGCACGGCAGCGCTCTGGCAGAAGCACACGCTGCGTGCTACAGGAGCGTTCTTGTAGGGCTGTGGAATTACCCAAGTGAATTCTTTAATCCTGGCTTTCCGCTTTTATTCAGAAAAATAGTCGTGCGTTTAGAGAACACACAAAATTTGATTAATTAGCTTCGGATGGTTAACTGAAGGACACAACGCAGAAGAGATGAGAATCCAGCTAAGTGCAGCTCCTTGCAGTTGGTGAGCTTTTTTTTATAGCACTGCATACAGCATCTATTGCTGGCAGCAATCACAGAACAGGAAACAGAGAAGTTTTAAGTCTGGGAATCGTGCGTTTGTAATTGGATGAGCCATTTCCTTTGAGAGGGTAATGTGAAGCAGAAGTCACAAAGCAAAACAAGAAGAACAATCTCTTTTGTGCGCCACACGGCTTACATCGCCATTCGGATGAATTCCTCGCACATCGGTCCTTTTGTCCCCTCCACTGACCAAGCATTTTCCCTTTTCAAAAAAAAGCCTCCTGACAGCTTCATAAAGGGTTAAAGCTCGAACAGGAGAGGGGGGAGGGGAAAAAAAAACTCATTAAAGAATGCACCAGTGCAAGTGAAACTGAAAGGCAGGGTGCAGCAGGGCGGCCACAGCAGCTACCCAGCAACTTAGCAGAGGAGGAAGAGCTGAAAGCCCCATTTAGAGATATTTTAATAAACACGGTTAATGTTTCCACTCAGCTTGCATAAAATCAGTTGCAAAATGCGTGCTGAAAGAAGAATTTTGGTGATTTAAGGATGCTGAAAGCCATAATGGTATATATATATATAAAAAAAAGGGGCCGAATGTTTCAGGAATGTTATATTCTATAATTCCTTTCAAGTTAAATGTTATATTCTGTAATCACTTTCAAGTTAAAAAGGAAAAAAAAAAAAGCGGCACCAAAAATAGCTCCGCTCGTTTTCAAGTCACCCACTCGCTTCCGAAAATAGCCGTTAGTCTATTAAAAATTTAAAAAATAAAGGAAAAAAAAAAAGAAATCTAAAAGCCCGCCAGGCGAGGGGAAGCAAGGGAAGCCGGCTGCCGCGCACCCCACGCCTCACAGACAACGCACTCAGCGTACGCCACGCAGTTTGCGCAGCCGGCGCACGGCGCGCCCCCGGCGGGCTCAACGCTAACAGCGCAGGCGGCGCACTCGGCGTACCCAGCATGCGCAGCGCGGGGCGCAGCCTCCACACGGGGCCGCCGGCGGCGGCTGAGCGCGCAGCCAATGGCGGCCGCCGCGGCGCAGCAGCCGGCCTTTGAACCCCCCCCCCCCCCGCCTCCCCTCAGCAGCTTCCTGCTGGCGGCGGAGCGCGCGGAGCGCCGCAGTGTGCCTGCCTGTCAGCGCTGCGGCACAAAGAACAGCCATTTTGTGACTCGCCTGGCCCCGCACCAAGGCGCTGCCTTGCCCCGAGCCCCCCGCTCCGTGAAAGCGGCGGGGATGTTCCCGAGGGGGCAGCGCCGAGCCCCTCCCGTCCCCCCGGGCAGCGGGGAGCCGAGGGGGGCCGGTGCCCGGCGGCGTTGTTGCCGCTCGCAGCCCGCTCCGCGCTGTGTGGCCGCACCGCCATAAAATGGCTGCCGCGCGCGCGGGGAGCGGGCGGCGGGGAGAAGCCTGAGGCACCCGCTGAGGAGCGCCCGAGCCTTGTCAGTCGAAGGCACCCCTTCGACCCGACGCCTGGCCCTCTGTAATATTTTGTTCGTTTTCTGCCCCGAAATAGTGAAAGAAGCCCAAGTGCGGCCGCACGCCTTGTGGCAAGCTGTTCCTGCAGCACTGCCACCTCAACAAGGGCAGGCTGAGGGGGAGCAGCACGCCGGGCAGCTGCTGCCTGCTGTGCCCATCAGTGCTCACGCCTGGCTGGCTTCACGGGACCCCTGCCCGCCTTCTGCTTCTGCAGCTCCCATCAGGGGTGTGCTGGGAACATCTCCTCTCAAAGAGCCTGCCATTTAGGAACAGCAACGAAGAAGATGCTAGAAAACACACCAAGGTTGTGTTCGGTGCTGTTTCACCCATGTCCCAGACACACGGGCGGTGGGCACTGAAGTGCTGCATCCCAACTTTTAGCCTAGGTGGAGAAAGTCCCATGAGATAAAGCACTTCCCCCGGGGCAGACCAGTGCTGTGGGCAGTGCCAGAACACAAAGGGCAGGTGCTGCTGTTCCCCCGAGAGGCACCAGAAAGCTCACTCCTCAGCTTACAGGCTGAAGAGTTCACATCAGCTGTCCCCCAGGAACAATCACCTGCTCCAGGACAATTCTCAGAGGCATTCTGATTTATTCAGCACATCCTTTCACTTTCTTAGGACTGGCAACGCAGGAGTCAATTTCAAACACACTCCCCAGGCAGTGTACTAAGGTAGAGTACAGGTATTATGTTTTCTTCTCCCTGAACGCCTTCTCCTAGTCCTGTATTTTGGCATCTCCAGCTCAGGTAAGTGGCACACCGGTCATATCTACCTTTTCCACCCACTGCCACCACTCAGGCCTCCAACCAAGGATTATGTAACAAGACTTCACAAATTTACATGCGTTCTGAGCTAGTCTCACAACTGAGGAGAAAACTGGCTAGCAGCATGTGAAGTGCAGACATCAATGCATTTCAGGGCTACAGTAAAGCAAACTGGTGGCTTTACTTCCTAGAAATCATTTCCCCTGCAACTTAAAAGTCAACCTCAGGAAGTAAAGCACATTTTACGACATTCAGCTGACTCACAGCTCAGAAGAAAGCTCGACAGGGCTCACTCACAAATATCCTGTGTTCAATTGTTCCCACACTTCAGGTGAGTGGATGTTACCCACAGCAAGTTTATTTTGAGGAAAAAAACTGTAAGGGGGAGGGCAACCTCACACAACAGGTGTTACACATAAATCAATCGAGATAAACAACCTTTCAAAGAAAACAGCAAAATCACACATGTGAGACTATGCAAATATAATAACCCTAAGGACAAAAAAACAAAGGTCTTTTTTGCTGTGGAGCTACTGCTGGATGTCTCCGATTTCATCTCATACTCAGCATACTTCTAACACCAATAAACTACCTTAATTCAGATTTCCTGCACAATTTACATCTATTATTACTTTGCTAATAATCCACATTTTAAAAGATGCATAAAGACTTAAAGAAGGTGAATACCATTGAACTTTTTTAAATTGACTTTTTAAGCAATATTTGAAGTTCTTCTAATAATAAGGATAGCAAGGTTTGAAAATCTGATGTGTTCTTAAACTGCGTTGTAAAAGCACTGTATAGGTGCTACATGCAATGCTTCAACAGTCCCTGAGGCTAATTTGATTAATACTCATTTAAAATTAAACAAACTTACCTACATCCATTTTAGGATTTAAAATCTGACTGCAGAGTTAATACATCCAAAATACCATAAAAATTTACGTTAGGTTACAGTAATTCAATAATATATTCGCACCGTATTTCAAGTTTGTGTTTGAGGAAGGTTAAATATTGGATATCAAAAATACTATTCAAACACCTGCAAACATCACACAGAGCACATGTGATACAACAAACAGTTCAGAATTTTTTATTAATGTTACTTAAAAATTACTTAACACCAGAGGGAAAAAAATAA
The DNA here is from genome assembly GCF_964034855.1 of Anser brachyrhynchus. Classification (NCBI taxonomy): domain Eukaryota; kingdom Metazoa; phylum Chordata; class Aves; order Anseriformes; family Anatidae; genus Anser; species Anser brachyrhynchus. The sequence goes on along the minus strand of NC_137706.1, from coordinate 16,064,307 downwards.
ACAGGCCACAAGTCAATCAAAATTAACAAAATGCAAAACTCAGTGTATTTACAAACTAGAGAACAAAAATGCATATAGTTTAATTTCCAATATTCGAAAAAGCCGACTCATTAAATACAAAATGAGAAATCCACTAATTGTACTTCAGCATTCCTAGCAAAGAAACATTTTCAATTATTTCATACTTCTCCCACATCAAGGTTAAATTTATGAAAATCCGTGAAGAATCTCATTACTTGACAAAAGTAAATAAAAACACCGAGCAAAAACACCTTAAACAAACAGGCAAAGCATTTGCACAGCCTCTTGTTAACAGTCCCGGTTTATAATTTATAATACGAAATGCTATGACCAGCAGGGAAAAGTCTGGTTTAAATTGTATCAAAATATTCGAAAATATCGAAACAATATCAAAGTTCTACAAGCTCAAATAAAATTTGAAGTAAGAGGTATCGGACAGAAAGGCACTTTCCAGTTTTTATTTTAAAATGAGCTTTTTTTCATTCATGTAACTTTTTCTTGTGCCTATTTACTATAATTTACTACTACACCAGGCTTCTGTATGGCCCTCAGTTAAAGTTTAGACTTCTGAGATTCTTCAAAGAAAAATTTGCCTTGTATGTAAAATGGTGCAATGCAGCAATGGCTAAACCGACAAGGTCATTTTTCACAGCACAAAAAACCTAAAAACTGAAATTCAAAAGGTGGAAAAACATAATACAGAGAAAAGGGCTCCCCTGAATAAAGGTACAGTACCTTTTGACTATGACATGGGCCCTTAAGTCACAACACAACTTTCAGAAATTGCTACCAAAAAAATTAGGGTGTGGCACGCTAACAATCTCAAGGTCATTCCTTAAAAAGGAAACAAAATCAGTAAAATGTTTTGTATTAAGCACTGACAGTAACCTAAGGCTGTCAAAGTAAACAGGGTATTCACAGGTTTAACAAAAAAAAAGAAAGTTGATAGATCATACCTCGATGCATTGCTGTGGACTGAACCCTCCTCTCCTTGGCTTTTGTCCTTATTTCTCATCATCTTTTTATTCTTAAATACTAAGAGGGGGCCAGGGGTGTCTGTTTGCTTTGAAGTCCTGTGCCCAGGTATTTACTGTCAAAAGTTGAAAGAAAGGTAAGGTCCCAGTTTGTTTCACTGGCTTTCATTATCAGGAACAAAGTCCTGACGCTGCAATGATATTGTTATAACAATACACAACACTGATCAACACGGCAAAACGGAGATTTAAAACAAATAATCGTTTTTAGAAGAAAAATCGGAGAATAAACACAGTAGAGGAGCATCCTGCAAACTTTCCCAAAGTAACACTGGATGCAAATAATCTCTGAATCTTATTGCGTCATCCCAATACAGCTCAAATCGGTCGAAAATCAAAGTACTCAAAACGGCAGAAATCTAAAAATTATTATTATTAATTGCTCACCTACCTGATCCATGCACCGCCGCCAGGACCAAGTCGATATTAGTTTCGGGTCGTGGAAAAACATTAGATCCAAAATATTTAGAGTTCAAATGATAAAATACGAATTTCAAAGAATGAAAAAAAATATATATTCTAATTCCAAAAATATGCTGCCGATAAAGCAAAAGAAGCGATAATTAGTACAAAAATGTCCAGGGGAAAAAGCTCATTAGGAGAGCGCACAAAAATGGAGGTACGCCATGGCTTCTAAGCTGGAAAAACAACGACCTGGGCTCTCTCCACGGCTTCTTCTTTCCAGCAAGGCACGAAAAGGGAGCCCTCAAAAGCTGCTTTTCTGCCCGAAAAAGGTCCACTCGGCCCCCAATTAGTGCCTAGGAGAGGCAAGGGGCTGTGGGGGCCCCCTGAGGCTGCCCGAAAGTTAGGGAAAGTTGCGTAAAGTGTTGGGGAAGGCACGGAGCTGAGCGCGCTCTCTCTAAGGCACAGCCGCCATCTAGAGCTCCTTCCCAGCTCTGAGCTCTGCCTTTGATTGACACTCTCTACATTTACCCCACAACTCAGGTGATGTACCATAGACCCACCCCTTCATTTCTACCAAAAAAAGAGAGAGCCTCCACCTAAAGGGTGCCTGCTACCCCCCACAGCCCTGGCTTCTTCCAACTACCCCAGCTGAAGGGGCACCTTAACCCCATGTGGCTCAGGCACCCTTTTGAAACCAGAAAGGAATGTAATTTGTGCCTTTTGTTTTAAAGATTTGCTAAATATTTCACTGCTTGGGCTAAAATTACTTCCTCCCTGGACAGGAAGTGGTGCTGTTACAAGCCATTTTGAAAGAATGGAAGTGGAGCTCACAGCCATGCAGCCAGCAACAGCCCACCTTGGGGGTCACCCCACCCAAGGGGCAGCTTTTTTTAAATTAAGTAATAGTATCCCCTGATAATAGCTCTTCCTTTTGTCACCCAATACTTGCATGCAGAGCTTGGGACAGGAGCCTCACATGCTCCTAAGAAAGCCCCACAGCACTAACAACCCCTTCCAGCTCGACGGCGCCTCCCTAGTGGTTCTGCCCAACAACAAAAATCCAACAGCTACGCAATTTTCATCAGATATGCGAAGGCACTGCTGTAAAATAAGTCTGGCACCATTAAAAGGTTGATTTCCAATTTCCATTCTTAACCCATTAATGTTCATTGAGAGATTTTTAACAAGACAAACGATTTTTAAAACCACGTAATAGCCAAGATGGAGACGTAGAAATCCAAGCCATATCCCATGTTCATCATCCCAGTACTGAGAGGAGCTATCACGGAGGAAGTCCAAGCATCCCCTGACCTCCTGCGTTCCGACCACCATTTGTGTTCCCTCAAGCAACCAACTACCTAAAGCACAAGGACATCCTGTGTACTCGTAGGCATCACACCAAGACAATGAGATCAGCCACTGGGGGACTGCTGGGGGGAAGAGGGTCATGGGCTAGCTCAGACTTCTACGAGGTCCATCCACCGCACAGCATCCCCACAGCTTGGAACCATTGGCTTCTACCAGCTGAACCAAGATCCTTTCAACTCCTCTACATGCTTGCCATCCACGTCTCCCAACAACCTATCACGTCTCCATTCCAAGAGGTTCGAGAAGGCACGCTCCGTCACCACAGTCCATTTTACACAATTTCAGTTTAGCAATTATTTACAGAAAGACCCCTAGACCTAAACTGCAAGAACTAAAAAATACAACATGAAATTCCAAGCAAATTTTGGCTAACACTAAAGAAATCCGTTCCTCTGAACATGGCTCCCCTTAGGTTGGTCCCAATATCCAACACCACCAAAGAACACATGGCAAAGAAACTTCAGCAGGCAATCATCAAAATAGCTGGATTAAACAAGTACGAACAATTCATTATGGTTAAGGTCAGTTATTTACAAAGACAACTGAGGAAACCAAAGGGCTAAACACACAACATTTGGGGATTTTTTTGCCTTTTTTAAAAAACAGAAACAACCTTGCCTAGGTTCTCAGCACCAGCTTTGTCTTTTGCTAGAAAACCAAAATGACAAAGACAACCATAAATTTCAGGTAAAATGTACTTAGAAAGGTGGCTATGTTTCAACTATTTCATCCACAAGAAAGTTAAAAATATCTATTTTTAAACATAACCATTTTAAAATTCATTTGTAAAGGTGACCATCATCTGTAGCAATAAGAAAATTAACTCAATTTTTCTCATCGAATACATGCTATGGTACCAGGAAGCTAAGTCTACATTAAATAGCAGTGAAGGAGATTAGACACTTGTACAGAACAAATTTAAGACAGAACAGACTGCTTAGGAAGTATGTTGCCCAGGAAATCTGGTGAAAGTTTCTGTACATACACGACTGAATCAGCATACCTAAAAAACTTCCACAAAATATTTAAGTACTCCTTTATTATATCAGATTTGCTACGCCTTCAAATAATATTGATTCCACCTTAAAATAACTTCAGACAGTTTAGCAGAAGTACCCTGACAACACACCAAGTACTGAAAAACGCCTAACATTAAGCACCTGAATGAACAAACCAGAGAATAAAAATTCATTAGAAGTCACGGCAAAGTGAAGATAATTTGTAAATGAAAACCACATTTTTAAAAAATCAAGAATATAAAAAGAAAATTACCTTGCCTTTAGTGCTTGGCAGCTAAAGTATTTCTCACTTTCATACCAACCAAAAATGTAAGACACTTAAATATCAACACAATAAAAAAATATTCAGCCAGAAAGGACAAACACGAAGCATGGAAGAAACCAAAGCCTTTTATTAAATCACTTTTTAAAAAAATACATTTTCTCCAAATAGGTAGCAGCAGATCTCTTACCAAATTCATTTCTCTCTTATGCATACATAACCTGGGAATAAATTTTTGCCACCCGATCCTCAAACAGATCCACCACTGGATTGTCACTGATACAGTCCCCTGCTTAATTCAAGTGCAAAGTCCATTTTGATCGGATGATCACAACCCAGATCTTCTCTGGTTTAATAACACGGGAGTCCATGTTTTAACGTCCTTTTCTTGGACAGATATATCACAGCACTCATGCATTAGTCCATTTCCTCAACCTCTCAATCAACAGTGGAAATGCCATCTTGGTCTCATTCGCAGACTCCTTTTGACACTCTTCATCTGACTGGATTCTTTATGGAAAATTAAAAGAAAAATGCTGTTGGAATACAGATCATCTTATCTTTAAACTAGAGACATTCAACTACTGTACCTTAAAATAATTTAAGCATAAATGATGCTGCTTTCATTCCGTATTATGTATCCGAGAACATCTACTTTTATCATGAACTAACAAGGTCAATTCAGCAGTTCAAGAGTCAAAAATACATACTGTAACCCAAACTATAAAGAAGCACGGGACAATTGATTAGGAGCTCAAGCGCCCTTTCAGGCTCCATAAACTCCATTTAATTTGTTTTCCCCACACCAAAGAAATCACCAGGGGGAAAATACGAGATTTGCTTTGGCAGCCATCTTTATTGGACTGACCCATTGACTACGGCTTACACTGCTGAGTGGGAAACCAAATTTATTATAATTGAGCCAAAGCTTTTAACTGCTGTCCATTCTCCTTTCTTCGAACACAGATATCCATCAAAACCAATGCAAAGACATGAAAACTGGTTTCTTGTATAAAGATGGTGACTGGAGACAAGACATTCCTAAAATTCCACCATCTTAACCCAGTTTTCCAGCTCGTGGAAGACATACAAGGCAACAAAAAACAGATGCGTATGAACAAGCAGAATGGCTGATCTAGTTACTGGTGGAAAAGGACACGTCAGAAGGCAGATGAAAATGGTCACAAGCTACACTAGTTGCTTCAGGAAGGCCACCATACTACTACTCCTGATCCATATTCCAACTTTACTCTTCGTGTAACAACAATCAACCCCACAGGTGAGTGACAGAAACCAAACTGATCAAATGACTTCCACATGGATGAAAACAAACCACATATTCCCATCTTTATATTTTCTTTCAAGAAAAATAAGCTGATGTACTTCAAGAAAACTACTCATCCTCCTAACATGCAAAAATCAAGTACAGGAAATTCCGAAATGGTAAGAACATTATTTTAAAACAAACGATGCCCGTAGGAGATGAGAGTGATATACAAGAAAGGTTTTAAAATGTCTTCATGATTTTTGAGTATCTGCACTCTAACATTACTTTCTTCTTTTGACCATGTACATCTTTAACCTCATTTTTAGTCTGAAAGCCAACTCCACCATTATGTTGTTCCCATGATAATTCCGGGCATATTCTCAGAAGTGACACAGAAATTACCCGGAGTACAGCAAAAAACAGCGGAGCCATCTAGTGGTCTCTCCACCATTCAAGTTTCTCCATTCTCATCTCAAAATAACCAGTAACAGCAAGGCAAACAGCAATGGAACCAGTGCAACAAGCCTTCCTTCATCTGACTTTGACATCTGCCCATGTGTCTTACATTTAATATTCCTCCATATGCAGCTTTCTTCCTTGCTTTAAGCACAGTGGAAGAGCAGCACAACACACAGAAGAGAATGCAAGATCTTGTAATTCACTTTGCTTTACACTGTGCCACATGTATAGCACTAACTTTATCCAGCCCACGGAACCTACATTTTCAAAAGCAAAAATCAAACATTTCTGTTTGCTGTATTTCTGTTTCTAGCATTCAACTCATCCTCAGTTAAGACATAAATATTTGGAAGAGTTTCTTTTCCATGCTAAACTAAAGAAACAGCTTGGGATTTTGGCTGGTTGTTTTTGTTTGTATGTTTGTTTTTGCATTCTTACTGGTGTACTACCTTAATTTCAAACTCGGACGTTTAAAGATAATATTTTGCATATTTTTTACACTGGTGTTTTGACTAAAGTACCAAAACACGAAAATTATACCACCACGAAGTTGTCCATTGTTACAATCAAATATTCAGAGGTACTAACAGGAGTGCAGTGCAAACCCTATAACATATTTAAAATAATTCAGCTATTTTAAGAAGTAAGTAAATTTAATTACTGATATGAGCTTTCCCTGCCTCTCAAAAATGTGATTCAGTTACACATTACTCAACCTTGAAAGGCCCTTTGCAGTTGGGTTAGCCTTCTGCCTTAGACACTAATGAGATCTGCCAAAAGCAATTTAAGGGCAAGTTTCTCTACTAGGTTCACCTACATTTGGTTGTAGCAAAAACTTTGTGAGTAACCCTGTCACGTTCACTTTAAACTCTTCTTTTGACCTTGTAAAATAATTAGCAGTAAACAGAACTGGTAATATAATTAAGAATGTGCTACAACAGCCCTTGGTCTAAAAGTTGTTCATATATTGAAGACACCACAATAATGACCAAGTTTCTTCATGTGAAATCTACACTTGCATTAAAAGATTTCACAGGACTTGTTTACTCACATTGTCTTTAAGGAACATTTTGCTAAAAAATTCAGTGATGTTGCTAAAACATACTCCTCCACTAAGACATATGCGGTGATCCTACATTTAATGTAAACCATTGAATAGCCTTTTTTTCCCCAAATGACATTGAATACTTCATTCCTTCCCTAGCATCGGTTGGGCAACATTCAATTTTTCAAACTTCTATTATTTACTGTTTACTGTATTTGTTTCCAAACACAGCATTTTGGCCGTGATAAACAGCGAGCCTTGGTAGTCTGTGCAATAGTGCCAGTTTCCTTCAGATCCCTGGTAACAATTTGACAAGTCTGTAATAACAGACAGAAACCATTCACTGCCACTCCTAAAGGTGTATGGCAACAGCTTTTGAAACATCTAAGATAAAAAGCTTTTGCTTCAAGTTTCTGTAATTGCTTCTGTGTAGCTCTACCTAGGAAGAGCTCACAGCAATAGAAGACATTCCTCATGGCCTAAGCCAGGGCCTCAATCCTTTTGTGTCTGTTCAAACTCTGTATTTCTGAAGTACAATATTGAAGGCCAATAACAAAACAATCGTGTCAATGCAAGTGCGTAAGACACCCGCACAGTTACTAAATGTTCAGATTGAAGTCTCTCATGCTGGAAGGTTTATACAACAAAATGACAAATTGCTAGTAAAGGGAATTCACTCCAACAGAGGGAGCTGAATGGACAAAATGAGGTTCCGACAAAGAAAACCTCAAGTTCTACACTCCAAAGTTCATTAAAGATTTTGCTCCTGAAGGCACCTCTCTGGCAACTTTCATACTAGAGGGAAAGGCAGATACGCCCTTTATTGACGTCTAGAGCCTATAACGAGTAAGTAACTAAGTACGTACTCTGGGCAGTCCTAAGTCCTCTTCTACATTATTACGTGTGCAGTAAGCACAGCAGTGAAAGCACACCTCCTCGTGTAGGATCAGGTGTTTTTAGTTGAAAAAGGTTGTTTTCCAGTTTTCTCAGATTTAGAGATTAATCTCCAGGAAGATGTGACCAAGGACTTGATGCAGAGGTGCACTCTTTGGATGTATTATTTTTAAAACCGACCAAAATTTTTTTTTTTAAAGAGCAAGTATCCTGAAGATTTGGGCCTAAATTAAGATAAACCATGTAAATGTTATTGTACTAAGCAAAGTGTGCCAATTTCAATAAAGCTCCTGGTGTCTTCAAGTATTTTCCCCCTTCTAATTCAAATAAAAATGTATTTAAAAATTAGTGTTTCAACTAAGCACGATTATGTTGGCAAACAGAGAAGGGAATACTAGGCTCTCTCAAGATCCATACATTTCTATGTTCTTTTACAAATGCACTTTGAAGCAACCCATTCTGAGGACAACTATTTCTCTAGTTCAGTTTCACATTCATCCCCTCCTCTAGGTAAAGACTGCAAAACAGACAAAGATGGAATAATTACTCAGTGTGTAACTTTGAAGCCAAATTCCTACACGAGACACCAAACCTGACACAGCCTATTTACAATTCAATGAGAGAAAACAAAAATGCACACAGAAAGATGCAGGAAACAGAGATAAGGATTTAATATTGAGGTGGATCATCATAATGACTCACATGTTTAAAGATTATAGCAGATGACCTGGGAAGAAAGCAACAGGGGACAGCACAGCAAGAGTTTCAAGGAATAGTTGGAAGGAGCAACATTTACTTGTAACATAGTAAGAAACATGCCTTTATACATGTATCTGCACTGTGAGAAATAGCTTAAAATTTTGTAAAAAGCAACATAATAAAATTCACAGAACAGTAGAAGAGACTAAGCAAAGATCACCAAAACAGGCACACACAATAGGAACTGAATTCCTCAAGGTTCATCTGTTTCCATTGTTTTGCTTCAGGATTGAAAATTCCGTGCTAAATTGGTTCAAAATGAAGCGTAACAAAAAGCAGCACAAGGGCCACAATAACATGTTCACCAGTGGTATCCCCACACACTCTTTTTTCCTTCAGAAGAGCTCTACATTAGTCTTCACATCATGTGAGTAGATGAGAAGAAAGCAAGGGACTTCGGAGTACAAGCAGGGAGTGGCTGCTCTTCTAGCACCTAAGGCAGCATAGATGGCAGCTTGTACCAGTTAAGAATGGTTGCTGGAGGTCTCTGCTAACATACGTAACCATTGGACAGTTAAAAATTACCAGCTATCATCTATCCACTGAAATGGGAGTATTTGCATCTTGGAACATTTTTTTTCAAGCCATCTGTAGTCTAAGGAAGGCATTACTGAATCAGGTACCCTTTCAAAGGGAAAGAGCTGTCTCCAAGAAACTGTCTCTTTCAAAGAAACATTCTGAAGCACAGTTCTAGAGGAATACAGAGCCTCCCACTAAAAAGTCACTTCGTGTACACAAAATCCAATGGATGCCCTAATTAAAAATGTAGAATCAAGGAGTGTGAATTTTAAGCAGAGGGGACAACAAAAGGACTTGAGCATTTCCAGAGACAACTCCCAAGAGAGTCACGGAACTTGCTAGAGACAGCAAAAGGTCATGAAGACCGAATTTCTTTTAGTAAAGGGAACTGGAGGCAGACCTACCCCCATACTCATCCTGTACAGAACTGAATGAGTTTTTCTACTCAAGCCTGTCAGTTCTGCATTTGACTATATGGGGAATGATTCTTAAGTGAAATGTATCAGCTGGCAGTTTAATATAGCCAACTGTATCAACATTACATATGGTTTTCTCTGCAAAGCTGAAACACTGACAAACAGAAAGAGAACAATCATAGAAGAAGAAATATACATGGAGACAATTACTATCTGTTCAAAGACCCTCACTTGATGGTGACTACCATAAAAGTACAACATGAGGTGTTTAAGGCAAATTAATCCTATGATACCTTCCCCACCATTTGTTGCCTCCACTTTAAGGCGTGTAGTATTTCTCTATGGTGACAGACATCGGCATATCAAACCCTTCTGAACAAGCATATCTATGATTTAAGAGTTCTCCAAGAAACATGGAGTTAACTTCGAAGCCAAAGGCCAAAGTACCACAATTATGTATGAAAGCTGTTCTCCAGCAAGACAGGTTGAGAGTGCCACCCAAGCATAGCTTTCATTCCTGAGCAGCCCAGCAAGAATGCTGCTGTGCCCTTCTCAGCGAGCCTTCCAGAACAAACACACAAGCACGCTTTAAGGAACTTCAGGATGTATTCATCCAAAAATTTCAGCAAGTTAAACATTATGGCCATGTGTGGTTTTTTGTCTTTTTTAGTTGTTATTAAAGCTAAAAAGTAAATGTTATTAGGAATAACAACTTACCAGTGCTTCAACCAAGAGCTGTTATTTTGCTTACAGCAAATTCCTCAACACATCTGTAGGGAAAACAATATGTTAAACGCTAAAATTTAACACAAAAAAATCTAGAAAACCTGAACACTAGCCTAAGTCTATTACAAAAGTCCTATCCCTCAATGAAAACATTCCCAGCAGACCACAGTATGCGGTATAAGAGACATTTTTATCAAAAATTTGAACACAAGGTATAACTAGACAACCTGCTATCAGATAACTTCTACAATCCCCCCTCCCCCCCCCCCAAAAATCAGACCTAAACCTGCATACAAATCGCCTGTAAAGAAAAAAAGACATACAAAGCTGAAGTACGCTGAAACTGATCTGACCTCCACAGAAAAATAATTAGAATACTCATTTCGCTACGAGGCGGTATCAGTTAGGTATGGTAGAATTGTTTAACCCACTGACGCGGAATAAGTTATCTGATCTATATCCTATAAAGTTATTATGTTCAAGTCCCAAATTTGAAAATTCCACTTGGAAAATGCTTACTGGCAATCCACATCAAACATCTAATCTATATCACCTTAAAGAGAGGTAACAGGATTAAAATAAAACCTGAAACCTAAGCAACTCACCAAACCCCCCTTTTTTGACTGTGAATTTCGTTTGTATTAAGTAACCCACTACCATAAGCTATACAAGTTATCCTCCTCCTAACATGGAAAAACGAACTGCTTCTCTTGTGATCTCAATCTACTTAGAACATAGCCTCCAATAATGTAAAAAATAACCTATTTGGTGATATCATACTGTGCTTCATTTTCTACAATGTTCTAAACTTCCATCTTCCAACTGATGTCTACTCAGATGTGTAGGAAGAAACAGACAGATCAACAGAACGAATTTATGTGTTGATAATAATTTACTTGAAAGAATTAATACAGAAAAAGATCCCTTCAAGGAAGGGAAAATAAAAATCCAGAGTCCTGAACTGTCACTAACATGCAGGATATCAAAATGAGTATGAAATTTGCATGTTTAAAACGTGCATTTAAAATGTGATCCAACTGCAGTTAACAAATGGAAGCACGAAGCTGAGGTACTTGTAAAATGGTGGATGAGCACTTCGTAGAACAAACGCAACATGGTTGCTGGACTCTGATCATCCAAACGGCATCTATCAGTCATTTACTCAGAGCACATTTACAAAGCTTAAGACATGAACTAGGTAAAGAGGCTTACTTGCGCCCTTTAAGCCTCCTTTTCCCCTGTATCAAATGCTTCACTCAATAAAACACTTAGAAGATGATTTCATATATAAAGAGAAGGTAAAGCTGACAGTTGAAAGATCTTCAACTTATAGCTCTCAGTCACTTCTAATAATTTATAGCACAGCCAAAGAGAAATCGTCCGCATTTAAGTTAGTTTATATTTTCTTTAAATCTAGCATTAGCATCCAGTTATAGTAATTCCTCAGGAACTGTATGAAGCATACAGAATCTGGCTTTGTATCAGCACAGAGGAACTGCTTCCTCTACTAGAACAGTAAAGTTCAGTCTTAAGCAGAGAGCATTCTTCTCAGCTCAGAAAAATTTTGGAAAACTAATTTAGCATTTTTCAGAGTGGCATCACTAACAACTATCAGAACTTCTCTACTTTAAAGTGAGTATTTGAACGAAGCATTGAGTTTTATAAATCAGCCCCAAGATATACATAAATGCATATAAATGAGTGATCATTTTTCCACCATTTTCAAGTATACCTTTGCAATCTGAGTTTTGAAATCTTAATTCCCCAAACACATTCACTCCCAAACTATAAAATGCACGACAAAAGCTCAACGCTTATGCCAAGGACAAACTAGAGAGCTATTAAACTTAAGCTTCAGCTGAAAAAAATATTTTTTTCTAACACCTATATTTTCTATTTAGCACTTTTTTATAAACGTCAAATCAAAATCTTTTAAACAGACCAGTCACATAATTGCTGTAGTTTCTGCGTCATTAAAAAAGCTATCCCAGTTTTAAAAATAAACATGGACTTTTTAGGTAGTTCTACAGTTGTCTTGTATTTATTTCTGAATTACAGAAGAGATGCCATAGGTACAGCACAGCCTACTCCACAGAAAACACGCCTTGCATCACAGGTCCATTCCCCAAGAGAGCAGCACTACTAGCTCTATGAATCAGGCAAGCACATCTCCTTTTCGTAGCAGGAGGTGAGGCCAGCTGATCTAGAGCTATTGACTTGGCATCAGTTTCTTTCTTGGGATAAATTAAGTAGTTTTGTAAGGAAGATGCAACACACCACCATACCAATGACTTTCCACGTAAGCTGTCAGTCCTATAAATGTTATGCCTCATTAATATGCTGTAGACTGGTCAATGAACTTAAACCTTTCCTTGAATCCCCAGTAACATACATCTAGCCTACTGAAGCCTATCTACCTAAAGAGCAAGCTGCCACTTACTAGATGAGAACATGTTGTTCATACAAGAGAAGGCTCCAAAGACCTCACAAAAGCAGCAACAGATATTTAAAACTGTTTGTATTATAGTATCTATTCAGCACGAACAGCACCATGATGATATAGGAAATACATAAGACAACTAAGATCGAAGTGCTCCATTTCATATACATTATAAAATGCACAGGTCACTCAAGATGACTCAACTCATGGACACTGCTCCTTTTTTTCTTTTTTTAAGAGCAAGTCAGTTAAAAGTGATAACTTCAGAAGTTTAAGAATATAACATTAGGAATACAAATCTTGAGTTTGATGAGTTTGTTGACAAGACCCATTATTACGGTGAGGGTTTGAGCATATGCTTTTATCTGAATCACAGTCCAGTCTTGGCTTTATTGTAATGGACTGTGTAACGTGTCTGGCAATTCTGACCCTCTAAATTAAAGAGCCACCTAGGATTCCAAGTATGTTCTGCTGGTCCTCTCAAGGTGTCAGATCATTTCTAGCCAGACTTCCGTTCACGAACTTCTCGTCAGACAGTTACACAATGAAGGTCCAGGACGTACTTAATGACCTTGTTTGTTTCTTACTAGCTATTTTGTGTCTACTACTGTATGTCTAATATATACAAACAATTCATTTTTATCTTGCATATTAGCAGTAACTCACTGCACATAAAAGTTTATTAAAATGCTATCAGACAGTTTTAAAATGCTTAATCAAAATTGGTATACAACTCCTCTTATACGAGCAGGCTGAAGCCTTCGTCCAAGTCAAAGAGAATAGCTGCACTCAAGTAGAAGTTCATAGGATCAGTATTCGTAAGTTATCATGATAAATTGTGTATTTTTAAAAAGCAAATTATCATAAGTGTTTTTGAGAATTCTGATACGTCTCCACGAAGATGCCTTAAGCTTTGAGGTCCTGAATTTACACAGAAGTACATTAGCATGGTAAGCTGTGAAAAGGAACCAGTTAAGACAGACAAACAAGATTCCCAACTCCTAATTACACAGTGGTGAGAGCATGGCCCAAGTATAACATGTTACTCTGTCACTGAATGTAGAACCCTGAAGTAAGGGTAAAGTTAAAAAAAAAAAACACATTAGAAAGCTGACTGATTTCTACTGCAGTAAGGACAGACTTTTTAATTCAGACAGTGTGGGTTTAGGCTTTTGAGAGTAAATTTAAGTTGAAAAGAATTTCTAAGTTTATTGTATAAAAAATCAAAAGTTAAAGCTAGCAAACATTAGTTGCAAACAAATCAATACCTTGAACTTAAGTAATCAAACTCGAGAAATAAACTGGATGTCATTAGTAGCAGTTGCAACCTTCACAAGTAAAGCTTTATTCTACAATGTGTTATGGTCATTTCAGAATCTTAAAAAAAGGTCTTATGGCTGACCATAAAAATCTTAGGAAACGTTTTAAGAGACGTTAACGCTACATTGCTTAGTACACAGTGCACTTGAAAACTGTTGTTAAGACTTGAAAGGAAATTCAACGTGGTCTTAGCTAAAGCATTTAACGTGTATTTTGCTTACCAAAATTTACTTCTAGAATTTAAAAAACAAAAACAAAAAACAACGCAGTGTAACATACCTGGTGTGCACAGTACTGAATTTTGATCAAGGTCTTTTACTTGACCAGCCATCTGAATCTTTGGAAGTAACAAAAATATCCAGTACTACCCTTTAAAGAAAAAAGCAACAAAACAAACAGGTTTGTCTGAAAACAAAGATACGTACAGATTTTACCTACAGTTCTAATGTTCTTAACCAATGCAAACTTTTTGAAAATACAGAACGTGTCTTTCAATTGATAAAAATTGTACCTAGAGTACTACAAGGTAATACACTATCTTTATTTGCTAAGGGTTAACATTCATGTCTCCAAATAGGAGAAAGAGGCCTCAAAATATTCTGCACAAATACCTGAAGTCTAGAGTTATTTGGCATATACAGATTTTACAATATGCCCAAGCATTAATGCTACGAACTCATTAATTACAAAAAACACGCATTTTTTTGAAGTTGAATGCATGTTTCCACGGGTGAAAAAGGGCAAATGGAACATTTGGGTTCATATGAACATATTGTCATTTCCCACCAAATACAACACATATGTGTGTGTATATGTATATACACATGATCTCCTTTTTAAAAAAGCCTTAGAAAAGCTAAAAACAATACAGAAGCAACATATACATCATTAATTTTTTTTATTTTTATTTTTAGTAAATCTAAAAAGCCTTCTTTCTACACTTACGGTAGAAGTCCAGGTAATTTATAAAATGTACTCTTTCCAATTTAAAAATAAGATTTTTTCCCTCCCATCCGCACATTAGTGAAAAAGCAAAACCCAAGATAAAAAAATAAGTAAATGAACATACAAACAGAAGTTGTAGCCACTCTTACCTAAGAAAATAAGGTACGAACGATTCTTCTGGAAGCCACTCAGGAACTAAGATATTGTTCATGGAATTCTACCTAAGAGAAAACAGAAAGTATGCAAATTTTCAGCATTTTGTTTCATAAAAGGAGAACAAGTAAGATGCTTGAAATATATTGATGTTTATATAATTAAGTTAGAAAAAAAACTTACGATAGCAGTAACTGTATCTTTAGAACTCAACTCTAAAAATAAAAGTACGGGTGGCTGTACATACTTGGCTAAGAAAAACATTGGAGATGAAGAGTGACTGACATACAACATGCATGATCTGTGTTTTTGCATGAATAGCTCTCATCTGCTCTCCTGTCTCCCATCACTTTGGGTACACGATTAAATACCTAGCCAATTTAATTTTTCCTTAGAAGTAATTTATTGCACAATGCCTCTCAGTCCCTCTACTTCTTTCACATTAAAGTCTCAAGAAGTAGACTATGAAAAATTAAATGAAATTATTTTGCTATTGCTGAAGGTTTTAAAATGGCTTCTGTCATTAGCTTCTGTGAATTTTAAGTCACAAGTGACTTGGTCTCCCCAAATAAGGTATCTTTTTTTGCCCTTTCAAATAGTATAAAACCTTCAGGTCCTTTGACCTTTAATGAGATCCCAAGCTATGCTCTTTAAGACAAGGAACACCGTATTTTAATTACCTTTAGTCAACTTCTCTCGCTTTTGTGAAAAGGCTTAACCTTGAATTTTGCAGCGGTTATATTTACCACCATTACTTCATACTCGAGAGTAAGTTCAAAAATCATTCTGTTAATATGCAGGTAATTTTAATACTACGTTAATGTTACAGGATAAAATATCTAAATTAAAACTCCAGCACCCTATATATATAAAAATGCAGAATCACTAAATATATGAAAAATTATAACAAATTCTTTCCAAAGACAACTGCCATATTGATTTCAGTAGCTAAAAAACAACTCAAAACTACCTCAAAAAAGTCCCCCAATATATTGAAAAATAAAAAATAAAAATACAGAAGACCCCCACCTAAAGCTAGAACTTTCTTTTCAGCAAAGTGTGCATGTCAGAACCTGTTCTACACTACAGAACTGTTGCTGAGGTTATAAAACCACTATAATCCGAATCTAAAATAAAGATACCAAACACTTTGCATAAAGGTGATAGAACTCCAATGGCTGCTCAAACTTCTATTTCCACCTCAAAAAAAGAGAACTTAATTGTTGAAGTGATGGATTCGTATTTTCAGTGAAGAACCGAAAATGTAGATTTACCTCAAACCGCAGCATTTAAAACCTGCACGGAGTTTTATAACCTTGTACAACTATACAAGAAATAAATCCTTTAAATACGGCTATACACAATCACCAATTAAAATTGAAGTTCCCTATTTAATCTTTACCTCTGGCTTTACTGGAGCGACTTTCTATACATTTGGAATTACAATTTTGCCCCTAAATAGGTAATTGTTGAATGCGAGCCAATGCAAAACAAAACATTCCATTTAAACTCGCATTTTTAGAAAGTCTCGCAATAGGTGTTGTACAACTTCTAAATTATTAACCGACTAAACAACGATAAAAATGCTATATAAACAGAAACGACTGCAAGATGTCTGAAAAAAGCATAAACTGAATACTAAAAACAAAACTGTCACCCAATAAACGCTTTTTAAAAGCTTTCACTGTCACAGACAAACCCCTATCGTGTAATTCATATTTAACCAACTACCTTTGCTTCTCCTGCTATAGTCTAAATCACAACTGTAGTATTTTGCCAACTTTAAACTGTAGACTTGGCATGACTTTTGTTTTTTTTCTTATGCTTCTAAGTTTTTGCATTGCCACTTTAACTGCAAAATTATATTGGATTCAATTCTTAAGAGTTTTCTTTAAAGTTTAGCACCTGAACTACTGTTTTTCAAGTGAAGTAAATTTCTATCTATTGTTTCAGTAAGTAATAAGCTGTCTCATCCGCAGCCTCTTTTTTTTCTTACTGGCTTGTAAGGAGTTAAAAGCCAACACCCCACAAAAAAAAAAACACCAAGTTTTATTTTTAAGAGAAAAGGACATGGCGTCTTTGTTCCTACAAACTCCGCCGACGGAGCCCGCTTCGTGCAGCACCGGGCACCGAGCGCTCTTTAAAGACCTACGGGGCTAAACATTTCCCCGGTGATGCAGTCCAGCCCTCGGCCCCCCCACCCCCCTCGCCGCTGCTGCATTGGAGTTGGAAGGTGCTGTGCAGCTGCCCCCGAGGGGCTCAGGTCCGCAGCCCCCTCTGCCCGTGTGCCCGTCCCCGTCCCCTCGGGGTGCAGCCCGCAGCCGCCCCCATCCCCTCGCCGCACCGGGCTGCGCGGAGCCCCTCGGTGCTACACGGGGGGGGCGGGGGGCTCGCGGAGCGCCCTGCGGAGCGGGAGCCCCTCGGCGGCAGCGGGGAAGTCTCGGAGCGGAGCTCCCCTCACTGCACCCCCAACCCCGACCCCCTCCAAAGCCCCTCAGGGGGGTGGCGGAGCCGAACGAGGGACCCCAGGGAGCGGCGGCGGCGGGAGCGGCGGCGTCCCCCTCCCCCCGCGGGCTCCAAGGACATTTTGTTTTTCCTCTCAAGGACAAAGGACAATGAGGAGCGAGGGGCCCCGCGCACTTACCGGCTCCGCGCAGCCCGCTGCCTGCCAACGGGGGCCCGGGGCGCCGCTGCCCTCCTCGCCCTGCCCGCGGCGGGGCCCCGGCTCGGCGCCCGCCCGCCCGGCCGCTCGGGGCGAGGCGCGGGCAGAGCGAGGCGGCCCCGCCGCCATGGCGCTCCGCTGCGAGGCAGCCCGCTGCCCGCCCGCCCGCGCTCCGTCTCCCCTCCAGCCCCGCAGCGCCGGGCCCGGAGCGAGCCCCGGAGAGCGGCGGCGGAGGCCGGCGGCCGGCCCGGGCGGCTCGGAGCGGCGGGGGGGAAGCGGCCGGGAGCCGGGCGGCGGCGGCGGCTGCTCCCCCGGCCATCTTGTGCCGTGTGTGCGAGCGGCTCTCGCCCGTCTCCTCTCAGCGCCTCGCTCCCCTCCCCCCGCACAACATGGCGGCCCGCTCGCTACTCACTGCGGCGAGGAAGGGGCGGGACCGGGCCCCTGCCCCCTACCCGCGCCGCGCGGCGGCTCCCCCCTCCGCTCGCGCCCCCCCTCCTTCACGCCCCGCCCTCGGCTGCGCGCGCGCCGCTCCCCGCTCCCCATTGGCCGCGCCGCGCCCTCCCCGCCAGGCCCGAGGGCGCGCAGCGCTCCCATTGGCCGCGCCGCGCCCTCCTCAGGCCTCCCCCTCCCCGCACACACACGGCCCGGGGCCCCCCTCGCGCGCGCGGTGGCCGCCGCCTGCCATTGGCCGTCCGCACTGCCTCTCAGCGGCCGCCGACGAATCCGAGCGAGCCGTGAGCGGCGCAGGCCGCTCCCCATTGGCTCCCGCCCGCCTCCCCGCTCCCGCCCAGGCCGCCCCTCAGGGGGCGGCGGGAGCTGGCTCCGAGCTGGCTCCGAGCGCCCGCCCCGGGCCCCACCTGGCCGGGGCATCCCCAGCCCCGCCCCGCGCCCGCCGGGGCTCCGCGAACCCCGCTCCGAGACCGGGCTCGGCCTCAGCGGCCCGGTCCTGTCACAGTCCCGCCGCCGTCCCTCACAAAGCCCCCTCTGTTCTCTCTCAGCCCTGACAGGGCGTTATACGTCTTATATACACATATATATACGTGGTATATACATGTATACACATATATGTACATGTTATATACATATATACACATATATACACATATATATGTACATATATACACAAATACATGTACATATATACACTATATTAAATATATGACGTGACATATATACACACGACATGACACACACACCAGGCGCTGGCCAGGCCCAGCGCCATCACCTGCCTGCCGCCAGCCACCACCTCGTCAGCACCTCCGCCAAACGCCTCAGACACCAGACACAACACGGTTATCGCGCTTTTTTTAGCCAACGCCATAGAAACTGGCTCCGATGCCAACCTCGCCAGGACACGCGCTCCTATTTTGACTACTGCCATGGAAACCAGATAGCTGCACGATGGGGGCATTCCCCGTGTTCTGGGCTAGTGACAGATGCCCATCCACAGTGGCTCTGTGAGGATGTTCCTCTGCAAGAGGCACACCCAGCTAACATGACTGGATGACATAATTAGTATTTACATGCTTCAGCAGTCACTTTGAGTGATAAGCATGCATTTCTCCTCTCATTTGCACAGCTTACTCCATTAAAAGCAGAGAGGACGATGGCCCATTCTTCCTTTTTTATCTAATAATGTGGGTTGGTACTGCAGCAATTCAATCAACAGTCTTTAAAAAGATTGGGAGAAGTCTCAGGAGCTAGTCTGGGCACTTGAAATCGTGCAACTGGACTTCAGCAGCAATCTCCTGAACCAGGGTCCTGGAAAAGCCAGAAGTATCTGGTCAGCTGGAAAGAATCATTTAGTAATGTTCCTGAGGATAAATGACTTTGAGCTGGGACGTATTTCTCCACAAAATACAGAGAAAAGCAGACCTCTCAGTGTAGGATAGCTGGGGACACATTGTACGGTAGGAATGCACAAAGCTGCTGGCTTACAGACAGTGGTGATACAGCGGTGGCAGTCTTCAAGAAGTGATGTTGGTGGCCTGCACAGTGATACGGGTACCACAGTCTGGGAGCCTCCAGCCAAGGAGGTAATGGTGGGGCAAACCAGCAGATATGCCTCTCACTGGAAGAGAGCAAAAGGCCTTTTACATTTTTTCCACAACAAGAAGAACTGAAGTTCTGGTCTGTGGAGAATACTAAGCGCAGGGAGCCTGTTCTGCAACTTCATCTCTATTCAGACTCTTGCAAACTAAAAGCTAATCCTCTTGCTCTCAGTGGAACTACCCATGTGTAACTGTATGCAAAGGTGTTGGCACACACAAAACACAGGTGCTGCCTGTGCTCCTTAGAAAAATGCTAACAATGAAGAGAGGGGAAGGGCAACCAAGATGAGGCTAGATAAAAGTAGGGCACAGCAAAAGCACTGCTACTTATGCAGGCATTTTCACCCAACGTTGAAGGTATGACTTCACAGCAAAGATAAAGACTTGAAGTTCAATGCACTACTCTCAGTCTTGCTGTTGCTTCTTCCCCAGAATACATTTCTAGAAAAACATAAAGTTTGATCACTTGCGATAGGCACATGAAAGGATAAAAGAGATCAAACACTCAAGACATAATTGCGCTTTGTAAGAATAGCGTGGTTCTAGCCAGAATAGTTTAAGGTTATAACTGAACAAGACCTAACCTGTAGGCTCAAACCCTTATCTGATCTTCTCTAACACCACCAGACTAATAGATCATTCCTATTTATACTTCATGTACCTTTCCCGATAGAAATGTTTTTAAAGTGACTTACTGCATTGCTATTACATATAACAAAAAAATTACTGGAAGTCTAATATCCTAATGAAACATAGTCCATCCTGCTCTTTTGCTTCCTGGCCACCAAGGCCTAAGTTTCAAAAGAGCTTTCAAAAGAGCTATCCATCACCTCTTCTATTTCTTGGCTTCAAGTGAGTTACATGTACGTGAATGTGAGTATGGCCACTCTCACCAGTCACAACACTCATCGGACAAATTTGCCATTCACACACCAGTGAGAGTCTATCTGTTTGCGTTCTTTTTTTCCTAATGAAATAGGAGAGTGCTAGTCTCCTTTTTCACACTTTTATCTCCCACGGTCAGCTATGTATAAACACCGAATTCTTGCTCCTACGGCCTTTGTGGTTACACCATTTTTTTCCCTCCAAATCCAGAATTTCTGTGCAAATGCAATTTCCTCCATACAGAGTATTCTTTCTGTTTTAAACAACGCTTTCTTTTTCTTCTTGCTTTGTGTATCATTAAACCTAAATACTTCAGCCATGTTTTATGAACCACTTGTCAGATAATGAGACAACTTAATGTTTCCATTACTAATTCGGGAAATGTTCTCTGAGACTGCATCGGGACTGCTAGAATTCCCAATATAGGCACACAACTTCACTTTCTAGTACCCACCCAAATTGTTTTCTTCTACAACCTTTCTTCCTCCTCCCCAGCTTCCACGAGGACTGTTATTATCCCTTTGGGACAATATGCAAATACACACTGTAATTTCTCAGGGCAGTGTCCCTGCCTGCTCCAACATGCCCTCTGAAACAGAGGATACCAAGAGGTCGGTGAGAAAGCTGGTTCTTTAAGATATATTACGTGTTCTTCGGAGCCACAAACATAATGGAAAGTCCAGAGATTTGACAGCAATATTCATCTAAAAGATTAAGCGTTGTATCTGCCTTTTGAAGTGGAGAACAGGAGTCTGAACAAGATTGGGAGATGCGCCGTTTCACAAAACTTTCCTTCAACTAAAATTAACATTTTCCAGGAGAAATCAGTAACAATTTTCTAGGCCCCAAACCAAACAGAATAGTTTGGATTATTTTAACAGAGAATATGCGAACAGGATAACAAATGTCCTTTGAATACAGCAAGATATTTTGTGGTAGGCATTTCAATTCTTCCAGGCAGGGCGTTCACAGAAATTGTTGCTTTGTCCCAAATTAAGTCTATTGCTACGTATTATTTTTGTATTTTTGTACGTAACATGAAATATGTACTACAGCAAACAAATAAACAATCTGCTTTTTTTCCTTCTGTTTCCTTCCTCAATAATTCACTACTAAAATCACAGTAATTGTCCAGACAGATACAAATTACCCTCTATCACACTTCTGAAAACCTGTGATTTCGGAGCAGCGTGCACAAAGAGGCTGTGCAACTATAGCTATGCCCCTGCTGCTTTCTTTTGTGGACTTTCCATAGCGGCTAATATTGATTTGACTAAACTTTGACACAGAGTGATGTCAACAGACAGAAATGTAAATAAAGACAAAGTTCTTCCAGGCATGGAACCAACGTCTCCATGTGACTGTAAAGATTATTATGTTATATTGATCCTAGCTAAAGATTTTTGCTACTGTCACAAGGCAATCAGTAACAACAGCACCAAGAATGGTAACAATTCTAGAAATCAGCTCATGCTATTCATTTTCTCTGGGTCTGGAACTGGAATTCAAGCCCAGACTTTTGTTCCAGCCTGTAATGAATAATTGCAAACACATCTACACACAGAGAACTTTTGCATACGCCCTTTTTGTTTCTATGATTTAACACTGAAAACCAAGATTATGTTAATATGGCCGTTTTGCCAGCACTTTTATGGTGCTCATATTTAGAATGATGAACCCTGTGAGCAGCAAGAAAAAGACTTATTACCGGGAATAATTAGAAACAAATTCTCATCAGTGTCATAAGCATATGGTAAAGAAAAAAATCTTTCAGTCTGCTAAGC
Organism: Anser brachyrhynchus; assembly: GCF_964034855.1. Lineage (NCBI taxonomy): Eukaryota > Metazoa > Chordata > Aves > Anseriformes > Anatidae > Anser > Anser brachyrhynchus. The sequence continues at coordinate 16,041,873 of NC_137706.1, read as the reverse complement.
CAAACTCCGGTGTTTTTGCAGTTTATCCCAAATACAAGCTATTTTAACCAAGATCCAGCTTTTCTTACTCATGTTTTCAAAGAAAAGCAAGTTATCAATAAAAGTATAAGTCATAAGGGAAGTAAGAAATGGAACCAATATATTTTGAGGGATTTAGTCTTCTTTCCTAAGCAAATTTTTAACTTGTTGGTCATAATGCATCAAACAAATGGTATTGTTTCTGCACACATGATCTAGTGGCCTGGGCTCAGATTTTAGATCCAAGACCTCCTGAACAACCTACCCAGCTCATTATTTCAGTTTTGCATGAATTCGTGTATACAATAAGGAAAAAAAAAAAAAAGGAGAGGACTCATTATTATGCTTTGTATTAACGAAGGAATATACATATATTTTTCTTGAGAAATCAAGACCACTTTTTTACGGACCACTTTCTTTAAGGAGCTCTGAAATTTCAAGTTTGTTGCTTTTATTACAGATCATCTTCAAGTTAGCCCCTGTTGCCATCTTAACCATAAGAAATAGTAACCACCTCAGTCAAGGTACTTTTGCTGTATTTTTTCAACATTTAACATTTAACAATTGCTTTAAATGGCAGTTGTAGAGGTATAAGAAAAGTGTGAATGATACATCAGCCCTTATTTTGATTTTGATATTTTAAACCTCTAGACTGATTAAAACAGAGAATTTGGGTAACTGTTTAGTATGTTTAACTGCCTCTTAAAATAAGACACTGGAGCTTGGAACAACAAATCCATTTCTTTACACCTTTTTTAACCTTGGCTACCTATATAGAATGATCTAGTTAGTCAAGTTCAGTTCCTAGGGTAACTATTAAACTATTCTTCTTGGCTTGGAAAAGTTTTAGAAGAAGACTGGGACATGTTAGAAAAAAGAAAAACTGACTGGCCATTTTGCCTGTACCTAGTCAGACACTAGAATTTATAGAAGTGCTAACAATATTCTTTACATGAAAAAAAAACTGATGCAACTTTGCTTATTAGTGACATCACCTTTGAAAGCAAACAAGAAAACAACATGGACCTTCCCAGGAACTTTAATACCAATAGCTACCACAAGGAAGGCAAGTTGTATAATTTGAGTTACGTACTTTAACTTCTCTGTACTAATGCAGTTTGTGGGTTTGGAAACTTGCAGGACTGGAAACATGCAAAGATTAGAAATATTGATAGGGTTTAAAATATGTTTAAAAGTTAGAAACTACAAGCAGTGTTCTTTTTCTTACCATTCTGGCTGTGTATATAGTCTGTGGAGTCATAGAAGTGTTCTGCTGAGCTGGGAAATGGTCATCATTTTATCTAGAGTCTGAAAAAAAAACATTGGCAAGATTAAGAGAGCCGTGCCCAACCTCACGCTTCAAAATAAAATATCATTCTCTATTTTCAAGATATTATACAATTGGTATGAGAAGAAAACATTTTATAGTTTTTAAGCGAACTCTTCAGAAAATGTGGAATTTAAAAGTTGCTGGGAAAAATACATTTCAGAAATTCTAGACAGTAAAAGTAGAAATATATTTTAAAACTCAAAAAAAATGAAACTCTAGGATGATTCATTCCCTGTGCAGATTTAAAGCTCACTTTCCAAAATCATTCATCTGTCCGTCCTTCAAATTTATTTTCTTCAAATGTGAGCCAGTAATGCTTGATTGCTTAAGTGTTTAAGAAATATGATGAGAAAAGGGAAAATAGACTTAGCACGAATATGTGTTTACACGTCAAAGTCAAGGGAAAAAACAATTATAAGCTGTAATTTTTATCTTCCATTAAATCTCAATTTGGATTCTAGTGAAGCGAGACTTAGGAAAGTTTAGATGACAAACATAATGAAAAGCAAGCATTCCTTCTTAGTAAATCTCTTTGGAGCTTTGGAGGCATTGGGGCTTCATGCTAGCCTTGCAAACGTGATAAATTTCACTCAAATTGAACAAGATAAATTACAACTACACTAGAATGAAGAGAGAAACAACCCAGGCCTCTGAAAATGAAATACAGAACTGGAATTTTTATTTCAAGCAAGTTGAACAATTTAGTAATGGCCTGTTTCCATAACAATCTTCATTCTCTTCTCTTGTGTACAGGTAGCTCCATAGGGCACTTTATTGATTGCTGTATAATAGTTGACAAAATGATGCATTATTCAGCAAATTGCCACATGCAGTGAAAAAGACCTATGCTTTTCGCTGAAAGCTTACAACAAACATATACTTTTTTAATTGTATAGACAGCGTGACAAAGTACTGAATCACCCTTCTGTAATGGACTGTATACATAAAAGAGAAGAACTCTTATATTTGTAGCTCCAAACAAATTTCTTTATATCTGTCAACACTTGTTAGATGTGGAATCAAATCAATTTTTGATGTAGCGGTACTATAGCACAGACGTGCTTGGATTAGAATGTCACCTTCCCAGAAATAGCTTCTGTGTCAGACTGATGTTACCAATGAGGTTTATTTTCTTCCTAAAGTCGATTCTCCATACACTGGCTCCTGCCAGCGCTTTATCCAGTCAGGAGCACTCATCAGGCTGGGGACTCGAGAAGTTTTTTGCATGTCAGGCATGTCGTCCATTGAGAATTAGCAGCTTTAAATTATTGCAGGCAACAGATTTGCATGCTGAAACAAATACTCTCTCTGACCGAGCCATCAATGGTGATAATCTTGTCTCAGCTTTCATTCACAGTTTTTTGTTGTTGTTGTTTTTTAATATTTAGTCAAAGATGAGTATTAGAAGGCTAATTGGTGATAGAACATGATCAGCCCAAAAACATGATTGGTGATAGAACATGATCAGCCCAAGAAAACACTGTCAGTACAACACTACTGCAGAATGGGGCCAGTGCCTTTTTGAATAATTAGGGCAGAAGCGTGAACACAAATATCTTGGGTCAGACATCCACAGTGCTTGGTCACTGTCTGAAAAACTTGATCACAACTTTCATTGTGATTTCACCCAGCAGAAGACCTGGATCAGGCTTTACATGCCCAAAAGATCACTTATTTTCTTCAAGATTTAATTGTAGATTCAACAAGAAGTTATTAAGTCACTCTACAAGCATGTCTCATTTTAGAAACACTTAATTTAATAATAAAAGCTAAGATACTCCAAATATACAGGCCTTAAGTTATGCATCGGTGCCTTTAATTCAGCTCTGAGTCAATAAGGTCAGTAAAATCACTCCAGGTTTTTCTTGGTGTGTCTAAATGGAATGTTGTCCTAAGGATCTGGAAGCATATGAAGTGAATTTAGGAATGAAATCTGTGAATTTTGCGTAAGAGTGAGCATATCCTTTCGCACATGTACATACAACTGCATCATTATTCCTTGTGTTCTCCTCAGCGTTTATTTTTCTTACCTATTTTTATTAATAATGGAAAAAGGAATACTAAAAACTAAATTATGCTAGCTGTTTCACCTTTTATTCATCTCCTTTAGCATACTTCTAAAACCTTCTCGTGAAACCGAATATTGATTATCCAGAGACCAAACGTCAGACTGTTAAGCAGATGTGAATTGGTCCAAATAAAACACGTTTAATTAGTAAAACTATCTACAGTTTTCTTGTAACACAAGCCATTCACGTTACTGGTATTAAACAGTACATTTGAACACTCTGACCTAGTACATAAGATAAACAAGTCTCCACAACATTTTGGGGAGAAAATGTATGGGGAACATGAGTTCATATGTGTAGGAAATAAAGTAAAATGCTTGAAAAATTTAGAATCATAACACAAGCAAAACTGAAATACTGAGTTTAATAACTGACTTTTTTCTTAAACTCAATTATTAAAATATTTCACTGCTGGCTAGCATATCAGGTGCTGATAAGGAATATTCAGGGACGGTACTTTTGCTGCGTGAATGAAATCTGTTCTGTTTAAAAGATTAATAAAGGATTATCTTTATTTTTCTATATACACACAAAGATAATAAGAATTTGAACCAAAAACGAAGTTGAAGATCAATTATTTATATGCAGAAAGTCTATTCAATTGATGTTAAAATGTAATTAAGATCAGGAAAAAATGCAACCTAACTGAGAGGTTCAGAAAGGCATATTACTATGTGCTGGAAAAGTAATTTTTATAGATGAATACTATTTTATGCTTTATATTATTATTAAAATGCAGAGTCTTACAAAAACAAACCAAAGATGTACATGAACTTTGTACTAGAGCTCCATACTGTATTCACTGCTGGCGATCAGTGCACACTGCATTCAGGGTATGCTTGACCTGTGGATTTAATGTATACCCAGCAGAGTATAAAAGTGTAATCAAGAAAATAATGATCTTGAGGTGGCAAAAAGGCCTCTTTCCATTGTTTTTCTGGTATGAAGGAACCACTGCCTCAGAGAATTCTTCACGGATGACTGGCTTGAAAGGAGACGCCCCTTTAGAGCCAGAGAGGGGATCGGACACCTTGAAAAACTGAACTGCAGTTAACATGGAGAAATCTGACTGCATCCCGGTTTTCCTTGTGACTAAAGCTTTCTGAAATCCTGGCACTGTATTTGGGTCCTTTCCCCTCCCTGGCAGCCCCAGCTCTCCACCCCATCTCCTGAGCAGGGCTGGGTGAAATGTGCCATGGGCTGGGGTATTTCTGGGCTATGCATCACTGACCTGACAACCGGCACATCGATGCTGACAGCCTGGTCAGCAAGAACGGCACACAAGTGAGCCCTTGCACTCATTTTGTACTTCTTCATTGGAAGCACTTGTTTGTCTCTATAACCCACAGCTTCCCCCAAACTGAACTGAAATTTGTTGGAAACCGAGCATCAGATCAAAAGCTGAAGGCCTCCAACAGCAGTTTCATGAGCCCTGCCTCCTTAGGAAGCCAAGATAAAAATACAGCTGCATGAAAAATAAATGAGCAGCTTTTCCTGACTCTGAAACCAGAAAACAATGACACCAAACCAAAAATCAAATGCAACAATCTCTCTTGTATTCCCAAATGCCAGCATTAATGCTCTCTCTCCCAGAGCCTCATTAAACAAACAAGCCATATAATGCACTTTGAAAGGGAAAGATCCAGGAGTGGAGAAAGTAAACTCCAACACTGAGGACTCATGACAGAAATACTGTTTTTGCTCTAAGGATTGTATACTGAGAGAGATTCAGTCTAGCTGCATTCCTCGCAAAATCAGTGTATTTATTCTCTCGATCAAATGAGCAGTTCTGCAGCACTAGAGCTAGTCTTTTAGATCAAAACTTAATACCTGGAAGCCATGACAAAAAGCACCAATGTTTTGTATGCATCAGCTATCCTCTCCTACCACAGCCCAATACTCTGCTTAAAAACACACCTCAGCTTCAACTAAAATACTTCATTTTCCCTGGACACGTCTGCTATGGCCCCACCATACTGGGTGCACAGATGCCCAGTCACTCTGGTTGTTGTAACTATGAACTTGGTGACATTTTCAGAACATTACAGTTTTTGCAGCCTCCTGGAGAGGCTCGGTTTCAGTTGCACACTGATTCCCCCCGGGGAGTACTCTGCACTCTAACCACTTTTTTTTTTCTTCTTCTTTTTAATTATCTTAAGTTTAAAACTGAAAGCCTCTAGACAGAGGGAGGGTGAAGGAGGAGGGAATCTCTTGTTTAAAATCAAGACGACGACCAGCTCCCGCAGCCACAACATGGCTCCTCCTGCCGCACCACTGCCGCTTCACAAAATGGCGGCGGCTCTGCTGATAGACGCCTAGAAAGGCGCTCAGCATTCCCCCCCCCCCCCCCCCCCCCCCCCGGAAGCCACACACCCCCCGATTTTTTTTTCCTTCGTTTTTCTATCATTTTTCTCTCTTTACACTCAATCCCTGAGGGGCTGCAGATGCTGGCAGAACTCTCCACAAATCCCTCATGCGACCCACACAGCCGCTTTGCTTCTGGTGGAGGGGGCAGCCTTCCACACCCTCCTGCAGCGGCTCAGGCTGTCGGGGGACACCCCAAATCCTCCCTCGCCCCAGCATTTCCAACCACGGCGCGATGCCGGGGCTGCAGAGCCGATAAATCCGCGGCCCGTGCCCAGCGCCCTCCCCTCCTCCCCGGCACAGAAGGCGAAGGCAGGCGCTCGGCCGCCAAGCCCCGCGCCGCGGCACCGCCGTGCGGTGTTGGGTTTCTCGCTGTAGTGCGTGTTTTTGCGATGATGGGGGAAGGGAGCTGCTCCCCCCGGCCTGACAGTAATCTGTTGTAAAAAAAAAACTGGAGCTCTCGGAGCCAATTAGTCCTGGGGTTAACCGCTTCGCTCCTGCGAAACTCGAGCCTCTCAGGCGCGGGCTCGGTGAGGTGAGAGACCCCAGCGTCCCGCTCAGCTCTCCACAGACGGATTTTTCTGCGCTTTGTTAAATACCTCCAGGGTACAGACTGACCGCTGAAACTCCCTCGGGATGTTATCAGAGTAGGGCAGAGACTACAGAGCTGGGACAGCAGCATCCAGAGCTTGTGCGCAGCCCAGTTCTGTTAAAGGCTGGGTGCATCTTCAGATCTGTGCCGTCCCATGGTGGAAGCAGTGCTTTTCCTATGCAGCCTCCCCAGGCAGAAAAACACCTCTGTACACTCAAAAAACTAGGAGAGCGATAGCACAACCCGTTCCCCCCTAAACATAAGTGTTTTCATAATCCCCAGGCTGTGCCCAGACACAGAGACACGCTTGAGACCTCCCTGCAACCATCTTATTTTTTCACCCCTTAACTGCATTAGGAAAAAAAAAAAAAGTTACTTTTCTATTCTGCAGACTGTCATAAATTTAATGCCTGAGGCAAAGCGGCTCATGGCTTGCTGCGAGCTGCTGAATGAGGTGGGGAAATAGGATGCAGGGGGAATTCCTGGCCTCAGCCCTTTCTTCCAGGGGCAAGCTTGAACACAACTCAGAGCAACAGCAGCAGGCTCCCACTTGACCCGCCGGGTCGGCAGACCTATTTTTGTGCTCTCTTTGTATTCCATGACGTACAAAAGAATATCGGATCAGACTGTCAGGGAAGCCAGGAAGACTAGCAGTGTTTATACGGCATGCTGAAGTGCTCTAAGGTATGGAAAGCAGGCTCCTGGAGAGGCCATCCTAGTGCTGCAGGGCTGCTTCCAGCCGAAGCAAGAGCTACAGCGTACAGGACAGACCTATTCCTACAACACCAGCCTCTCTCATGGAGAAAATGAGGTCAAATCTCCCTCCTTGCCCCTCCCAGGAAAGGGTACAAGTGCATGGGGAAGGAGCTTGCAGGGCTGGCACCGTGACATCTCATTTCTAAGCGTTGGGAAGATTTCTGGCTACGTTAAAGTTCAAATCTACATTCAAATAAACACGATGGGGGGGGGGGGGGGGGGATGTATTGCAAAGCAAATAGCAGATTTAGGCTTGTGAGCTGTTAGAGCCCTGGCAGTACAAGAGCTCTCTTGTTCCTGTTGCCTCCTACAGCTGCATTCACTAAATATATCCTGTGCAGAGAACTGCATTTCTCCACCCCTTTCGCAGCCCAATCACATTTGCACAAACACCACCAGGCTCCCCCGGGACATGCAGTCAGGCAGCAGTGATGCCCTAGTTACAGGCATCGTGAAGAATGGGAGAGACTAATAATGTCTCCAGCAGGATGAAACTGTTATGGCCACAGGTTATTCCCAAGAGGGAATGTGTGCAGCTGATTGATATTTATTGATATTTAACTGATAAAGACATGGTGGCTTGCTCTCCAAAAGATACGCCCCATTTGTATGCCAAAATCAGTTACTTGAAAGTCACCCAGTGGGAATGACTTCTATGGCTGATCAGAACAAGAACTGGTGATCTTAGAGCAGCTTCAAGCAGAAAATACATGGTCACCTCTTAAAAAAAAAAAATAGAAATTCAGCTCCTGGCAGATTCAGAGATGAGGAGTGTTCTGTGCCTTGGGGACTGGCTGGCCCACAGAGAGGAATCCCAATTTTACCTTACAACAAGCCAGAGCTTTGCGGCATCTTGTCTCAAGATGTAAGAGGAGGCAAGCAAGCACAGCAGCACATGGTGCACTGCAAATCGCCTCTTTGGGCCACCATGCAAAATCTACAAGCTAGAGGGATATAATTTGGCACCTTTCGAAGGTGCCAAAAGTAAAAATACTTTCTGTAAGTTTATGAGCCCAGTGCTACCCTCTGCTGCATGGACTGGAGGGAAACATCCAAATGTTGGCCAAATGTAGATAAAAGCAAACTGGGGGAGAAAAGCACATGCTGCACTATTACACAGCTGCTGCCACCTTCCTCCATGCAGCTGTGGACCGATAGTATCTCTGGTGGAGAAGACTACAACTGAATTTCCACAGGACCAAGGTGCTTCCCCCATCGCCCACATTTGGCTCTTCACATTTCCTGTTCTCACATCGCACCTCTTACTTGCAAGGATGCAGATTCTGGCACTATGGAGCCTCAGTCCTGGCCCCAAAAATACTGCCATGAGCACAGTAACAAAGACAAAGAAGAGCTACACCTTCTGATATAGTTAATTCTACAGCGGATCAAGTTCTTCAGGGGGGAGGGACAGGAAAGAAAAAAAAAAAAAAAAAGAGGTATCTGGGTGATTTTCCTCACTGTCAAGCTGCTAGCCAGCAGGGATTTTGACCCTCCTGGTCCCTGCTTCTTCCTTTCCTCACAGTTTCTTATCTCTTCAACACCTCCAGCCCTTCTAGCAACAAAGCAAATTTGACAGAATCTGGTCGATTTTTCAAGCAATCTCATTTCAAGAAGTCAGTGGGAGCTGACTATATCTTGCAAACAAACCTCAGAGGAGGGAGAATTAAATATCTCATGCATGACCTTAATCTGTAGGATTTTGCAGATAGTTTTTCTTGTAATCTCAATGCTCAGAGCTTGTCATGCATTCAAACCGTAACTGTAGCCCTACAACATTTTGCAAAAAAAGGACCCAAATTCATTTTGATATAATTACACAGTCACATGAGTCCATGCTTGCTGTTGAATAAATGTAAATACTGAGTATTTGGAAATAACTGGTAGACTAGAATCATAAAGTATAAATAACAAATCAACAACAACAAAATATAGGTTAAGTACCTATTATATAAATAGGACTGGTCAGTTTTAGATGTCAAATTCCCACAAAGGAAAATGACACAAGTTATGTATGAAGAATCTTTTTTAATATCACCATTTTTCAATTTGCAAACAAAGAATAAGAGCCTAAATTCATACTGAACCATCCACCTAAAGTAAGAGCCTTAATTTCAAAGGCAATAGTATCTTCTGAGGTATTAAAAACCTTTGAAATCAGATAGTTCATTTACAAGATGGCCATAGGTCCCCAAGCTTAATTAAAGAGTTGAAAGCTAGAAAAGTTGGAAAACTGCTGTTTTGTTGTGCCTTTTTCCTACACATTTTCTCCTCCTTTGCTTTGCTTGCCTTCCTGAAACAAATCACCCTCAAATACCATTCTAATTTTGTATGTGGAAATTGCCACTATTTGAATTAGTGACATTGCTGTAGAAGAATCCTGAACAGTTTTTGCTGCAGTGGCTGTACAGAAAATGAGCCTTGACTGCTGGGGACAGAAGTTAGCAGGACTGACAGCACCCAGGCTCTGCTTCAGAGAAGGGTGGGCAGAGCCGAGTGGTTTTATACGCTCTGACCTTGTCAGCTTACTGGATCCTCTGGATTTCTGAGCACATGAAGAAATGGGTATTCCCATCTATGTAAGGTAAGGAAATACAAAATATGAAGGCTGATGTTACGACTAAGATGCAGAGGAGCCCCAGGAGCGTGAGCTACTCTGAAAATCACTACAGTTCTGAAAGCAAACGAAGTCTTAAGAAACCAGGATCTGAGGTTTCATTCCTCAGACAAAGCAGTGACTCACCCACATTCCTAACTGCTCCAACAACAGAGGCGAACCCTGCTCCTGGCAGACCTGATCCTCCACATTTTATTGTGCCGAGCAAATCCAGAGCAAAGTCCAGCAGAGGTTGGCGGTGCATTGGAGCAGAGAGAACTGGGCCAAACCTGCTTCAGAAAGGGGCCCTCCTGCAGTAGTTCGCCTTCTTGGAAAATTCAAGAGTTCAGACCTCCTGCTTTTCATGTCTGAAAATACAATGAAAAGGAGAAGAGCTGCCATTAACAATTACTTTACAAAAGCCAAACACGTCTTTTGTTAGATACCAAGGTTTTATAAAAGTGCTAAAAGGCAGTAGTTAATGCTTTTCATAATCTAACGACAGATGAGACGTGTCAACAATTTAACTGTGCAAAGGGAGCCAAGCAGCACAGAAGGATAAAGTGCTGTTTCTAACCATCACGTTACCCAGTTACCCATAAGGGAAAGATTGACCCAGGGGTATGGAAACTCACTGTCCTGACCATCTATCTGCTCGGTCATTCCCCACATACAAGGCAGACATCACTGATGAAAGACAAGCATGTTCCAGGTTGGAGATAGCATGCTGATAAACATGCCCCGCTCCAATCTTCCTTCCCCCTGGGGATGCAGGGAGGGCTGTGGAGGTACCCAAACGGCAAGGTTAGTTGGCCGTGCTTCTGGGTGGCTGCAGGGATGAAGAGGAGGAAGAAGACAGGCTGAAAGTAGGGAAATATTCCTGGGGCCACCTCCCAAGCGCAGCTGGAGGTGATGCAGAAAGAAAATGGCAGCGTTAACTAATGGGGAAGGCTTGCTTGCTCAACAGTGTGGGTTTGGCTGCTGGTGTAGGAAGAGACCTTGGCAACACAGGCAGCTAATGGAGGAACAGAGCTGTGCTATTAATGGAAGGATCAGTGCTCACACCAAATTATCCCTAAGACATCATGACAATGCCTGTCGCACTAACACTGTGTGCTGTACTTGGAGCCTCACGTCAGCAAGCAGAGAAAGCATGCAAACCCCATCCTCCATGCTGCTGCAGATTTTGCCAGCAGCATTTCAAATATTTCAAGCATTTCCCACAACCCTCCACAGACTGCAGCAGGGACTCGCCTAGCAGCACTCCAGAGGCTGCCCAGCAAATCTGTTTAGCAGGCTGCAAAACAGCAAATATCCATTTCATTTATTAAATGGAAACAACAGAAGTGCACGGGGGGGAGGGAGGGGGGTTAGAAGGTTTTGCTGGCATCATTTCTCCATGATTCAACGTGCTGCCTTGAAGAAGGAACTATTGCAATGGCAAACAAACAATAGGACCTCATTTTAATAAAACATTTCCTTCTGCAAAGTCAGAGAAGTCATCGCAGGTGATAACTACAAACATATTAAGTTTGGGGGAGGCTCATGATGTTTTGAAATCCCAATTCTGCAAGGCTGGTTCAGAAAGGCAGCGTTTGTTGCCTGCCCGCAGCACGAGGACAGAATCCCAATCCCGTCCGGGGAACAAAGGTGCTCCCGGGAGGCTGCCGGCACCCAGGCAACGGCAGCAGGATCGGTGCTCGCGCTTCGCCCGCGACGCTCCGGCCTCCGCAAACAATTCTTGCCACGTAGGCAAGAGCGAGCAGGGCAATGGAAAATTACTGCGGGCTTTTTCTTAAAGGGCGAGAATCTCCTTTCGCGGGGAAGGCTGGTCTGCAGTGCGTCAGCGGCACGCTGGGGTGTTAATAAAGGCGGATGGCGCTCGCATGATATTTCAACAAGCCGCGGTGGTAGAAATGTAAAGCAGAGAGCTGAACAGCAGCAGGGGGGCCGAGCAGCCAGAGGCAGGGGGGTGGACGCTGTAAAGCTGCTTTCAGCACAGCCTTAGAGATGGCGACCTGAGCACGGTGCGTTTAACAGTGGTCAGGAGCTGAAGCCAAAATAACCCACTTCGTTCTTGGCAGGCAGAGTGTTTTAACAACAGCCCGCCTGGGAAACCTGCCTGCAAGGCTGCAGGAAGAAAAGATGCCTTTACAGAAAGAGCAGGCTTACTTCACCAGTCGTGAGGCTTTTATCAGGGGCAACAGCTACTTTTAAAAATCACGGCCGCCTTTACCTCCAGTTTCAAGTGAAAAAGAGCTGATTCCTTAAGACGGCAACATGTCTGCCTACCTTAAAACGCCAAACCCAAGAGCCATGCAAATAGCTGTAACAGCACTGCACGCCCCATTTCAGCTAGCGCACTGTTGCTGCACAAATATCTGCAGACTTCCAACATCTGACTTACCACTGGAACAGGGCAGCACTTGCCTACCAGGAGGGTCACAGTGCTGTCAGGCAGCCAGTACTCTTTCCGCATTTCAAAATTAGCTCCTGTATCCATGACAAGTTTCATTTCACAAGGAACAGAGCACACTGCCTGCTTGCTGGGGGCACCTACAGGGAACCAACCACAGGGAATTCCCTGTTATCTGTAGGGAAACGAAGCAAACCTGCTTCTCGTGCTATAACCTCTTATTTATTTTTTATTTTTTATTCTTTTTTCCTCACTGCATGCAGCTGCAGCTCATGAGGGCCCTGGTTTTGTTCAAAGATGCAGGTGGTCTTTCTGCTCCTCTGGAGGTGCCTGCAGTTTAAGGTGTTGTTTGCCAGACCTGCAGCACCCTGTATTTGGGTCTTCTGCTGTTCCTAGTCTTCATGTTTTAATTTGTTTTCTCCTATCAGTTTTTCTCTGATTAAAGTCTGTCTAAATCTTTGCATTTTGTTGCAACCAACACGTGAAAAATGAAGCCCGCTGCACAGAGTTAGGGGACTCTTGTAACAGAAACTTCCCCCCCCTAAATGGAAACCTTCACTGTGAAGCTGCTTTCATCGCAAACTCCACAGGGAAAGTCATTACATTTAATAGAGGTTGACCTCATTTTGTAGTCCTTGATATTAATGCTTATAAGGAGAGAACGTAATTAGAAGCGGTGACTTCTAAACAAGGATAGAGAGTACTTGTTGTTGCTGCCTCCTTCTTACCTCAGGATTCATTTAATATGGCTTGGAAAGAGTAACTTGAAACAGCCTCTGGCAGATAAGCGAACTCAAGTAAAATGCAAAGATCTCTGGTTTCCAAGAAGCCTTTTACAAGCTGTACAGAGAAATGAAATGAAACCCTTCAGCAGTGTATGATGCTACTGCAAAGTCCTCCTGGAAGAACCACAAATGTGCCCTGCAGGGGAAAGCTCATTTTGGGTTCAGAAGGGACCTACATGCAGGCATCCGAGGCTGGAGCAAGCCGGTAGCCACGTGAACCTGTCTCCGTAGCAGCCTCTGCTTGGGAGAAACTGGCTGGAGGGAGCTGCTGGCGCTTTCTGCTGGGCTCCTGAAGCTGTTGTCTGAGGGAAAAAAAGCCAAAGGGTGTGAGTCCAGTAACCACACATGATGGAGCTGAACGCAGATGTGTCACAGCTTTATTATTATTATTTTTTAACTCTGCTGATCAATTTGGGTTTCCACATAGTGGACGCTTGTCACAGGGGAAAGGGTAAGCGACCTTCCCTAGATAACCACATCTCCTGCGGCCAGGCTGCGCGTCGCTCCAGGGGATGTGCAGCACGTGCCAGGGCCTCGGTGCTACCTGCGGGCACAGCTACCTGCGGGCTTTCACCTTAATGTGTTTTGAGTTTAGAGCATCTCATGCTCATGGACTGCTTTTCAAGTAACCCCTGCGCTCTTCCAAACTGTAGAAATCCATTTAAATACGTATTTTGAATTCACTTTCCCAGCTCTTGGGAAGCCCACAATGCTCTCCCATGAGGCTCTGCCTCCCACGTGGAGAATGGCATCCCTTGCGTTCCCAGTGTTCTGGGGCCCTCTCACACCTCCCTCGTTATGTAAAAAGATCAAATTCTTGTAAAAAGCCCCAGGCTCCCTTAAATTCCCCTTTAGGTGTTGCGGTTTGAGCAAGAGCTTCTGCTTCAGCAAGCCTCAGCACTTCCTGATTTCTGCAATTTCCCCAGCCGCAAACAACCAGGTTCAGCTTTGCTCAAAGGTCAGGTTTGGACTCGGTTTCTTCAAAAATCAAGATAGTGCTGTTGCCCCCAGCTGAAGGAGGGCTTTTCACTTGTTGTTAAATGCAGGCTTATTTTCTGCAGTGCCACCCGTCCTGGATCCGGGCACCCCGGGCGCCCTTTGCCGAGCAGAACGGTTGCAGCCCACACCTGCAGCGGGTTTGCTCCGCCAACAGCTCGCCGTGCGGTTTGTGGCACAACGAGCAGCTCAACGGGAGGCGAGGGAAGGGCAGCGCCCTCGGAGAGCACAGCCAGAGACTCCCGGGGATCAGCACAGGGACAGAAGGACACGGCGCAGATCAGACGGATTTGGTCTTTGCGCTCTGATCCACCCCACCCTTGGCCAAGCTGGGCTGTTCGGGCTTAGCTGGTTTTTCCTTTCTCTTTCATGTGCCTCATGTATCAGATAAAGGCGTTAACTAAATCACACCCAGCAATTCCCACCACACCTTGAGCCATTAACCCTGTCCCACGGCAGCGATGCTGGAGAAGCCCTGGACAGTATCCTGGGACTCCGGTAGAGCCGGCAGAAATTCTGCCAGCCGCTCGGTGCGAAGCAGCTTGCTCTCCTTGTGCTTATTTTTAGAGCAGTCAGTTATTTCCAAAGAGGCTTTCTGTAGAGCCCCTGGGTAAGCCGCCAAGGCCAGATCCCTGTTCGCCTGCAGCAGCGATGCTGTGGGGGTGAAGCCATGTCAGCGCTTCCACTTCCCCCCTGCCATTGTAAATGGGATGTAAAAATTCAGTTCTGGCAGGAATACAAGAACCAGTATGGAAAACTATCCCAACTAAACCTGATCCTCGCTAAAATTCATCTGGCTGGGGAGAGAAAGCGGGGAGCTAAAATATATTTTGTCTCTCCCATGCCTAAATCTTGAATTTTAAAATCCAGCTGCACTGCACTCAACTCAAATTACTCACGGGGAATTTTTTTAGTTGCTTTTTCAAATGCATATCCGTGGTAAATGGAGAAGTGAGCCTTTCCCTCCTCCACCTCTTCCGCAAGCCAAGCGCATGATTAAAAGTTGCTGTTGTCAATCTTACTAATAAGAGCCATAGTTAATAGTCACTTTAATTGGGTACAGACCCACGAGGCTGCAGAGAGGGAGCTGGCACTGGTGTTTGTGTGGCCACGTGGGGTGCTGGGCCAGGGGACAGATCTGGGTGGCAATGACACCACGGGTTTTCAGCCAGGTCAGGTGCTGGCCCCAGGCAGGGCTGCTCCTGGCACCAGCACCCATGTGAGATGTTTGGCTGGCTGCAGCTTCAGGCTGGCTCTTTGTAACATGCTGCCAGGCAGCCCTGCGGTGCCACGGCTCCCGTTCCAGCTCTCTCCTAAGCCTGCAAAACCAGCAGGGGAGGAGAAAGTGCCCACAGCCTGTTCTGTATTTCCTTAATGCCACAGTAAACTTTGACCACCTAGGAGGGCACAAAGACATACAGAAACTGCAGGAGGAACTTTAGAAGGGATCCTCACAGCTCTTTCACTCAAAGAGATTTCCCCATTGCTGGCTTCCGTATTTATACGTTTTCTATCTCCAGCCTGTATTTCTGTGTTAGCCCAGAAAAGGCCAAAAATGGAGACTGCTGCAGCCTGCAGTCACCAGGAGCTTGTTTGCTGCGCCGACATCTGCAGCTGCGGACTTGGGGAGGATGTTTGGGAGATGCAGAAGGCGGAGATTTTATGAAATCACATGAGACAGCAAGCGGCTCAGCTCAGCCCTGCCGTCCTGCTTTCCCATGGAGACGCTGTGCCGCACCATCTGGCAGTGCCTCCCTACAACGCTCTGAGTTCCGACCCCAACCCCATCTGAAGGGTGCGTGAACCCCACAGAAGTTTCTGCCCGTCTCCCCCAAGCCCCTTCCCCCCGCCCTCCATGCACTCGAGCTGTGGGTGGGGAGGCTGCGAGCGTGCCATCTGCCGTCCCGCTGCCCCCCCAGCCTGCACACGCGCTTTCGTCGCCAATTAGTGCGCGCTTAATCGCGGCACGTACCGCCTGCCTAGCGTGGGTGTGAGGCGTGGGGAGGGAGCTGGGATTATTGCGGTGGAGTCCAGTAACATAGGACACAGATTTGCAGGAAACTGGGCTTTACTTCCTGCTCGTGGAGAAAACAACGTCCCGGTTGTCTGCTTTATGTGTAAATGTGGGGGAATGTGCTAGAATACGCATGTTGCCTTCCAGAGCACATGTAATGGCAATCTAGCAGCCCCGAGAGCACTTGGAAGGGGGTAACTGGTGTTTTGGCTGTTGCTCTTCATCCCATGGGCACTAGAAGCTGGGGAGGTCCCTCAGCAGGCCGGCTCAGACGTTGCCACCGCAGCCTTCGCCCTGTGTCCTTCTGTTGGCACAGCTGTGCCGATAAATGCCAGCAGCGGTGGCACGGGGGCTGCCTCTGCTCGGCACAGCCCTTCCACCCTGTGCACGCTGCACCGACACATTACACTGGGTAAATGCAAAATCTGTCATGAAGAAATGAATGTAAATACCAAGGGTAGGCTAAAGATTAAAACACTGCTCTGAGAACACTGGGTTTCTGGGGGACTTTAATGCTATGGAGCGGCTCAGCACTAGAATTTATTCCTGTTAAATATGTACCTGATGAGCCCACTCACCAGCTGTGAGAGTTGAATCAACTGCAATCCCTGCTGTTCTAGCTTCTGTTAAAGCTACCATTAAAGAGAAAGGCAGTCACTTGGTGCAGCGATACCCGACATATGTTTGGAGCCTGGTCCATGAGAACACTTTTGGTGTCTCCTGACCATCTCACCTTTGTATGTAAACACCGGTTTTGCACACGCATGTTTAGAAACTGGATCTGAAGTGGCTGTACTGACCTCTCCTGGGAGGGGTTTGCCAGGAACTGGCGAATATGTGGTCCTGGCACCATTTCCTTCTTCATGGTGGGTCTGGGGCCACTCTGTTCCATCCCTAGATCCCTCATCGGCCCAGGGAGGTTTGCACAAGTGGGTCCACATCTCAGTCCTCTTGTCGGGGTGAAATACTGAGGTCCTCCGGGTGCCTCATGGAAGTAACTGAAATACACAGAGATTAAATTAGTCTTAAAATGCCACTACTCCAGTAGGAATTTGTGTGGTCAAAGCTGAGAGCTGAACATGGCTCTCCTAGGCTAAGAAACAAAACAAACCTTGTGGTTTCCTTTATCTGTTCATCACACTAAGCATACATCTTAGCTTTCTATCACAGTATTTCTTGTTTAAATACAGAAATATTCTATCATCAGTGAGTAAAAGTATTTTAGCAGGCAGTCACAAGACGACTCCAAAGGTTGTTGCAATCATGAGTTGTTTAATTATGTGTTAAAGTCATCTGGGTTGCACAGTTTCCTAATGCCTGAGAATATCCCAACAGAGAGAAGAAACAACAGTAACAAAAAATGAAATAATGAAAACTGTTTTATATTCTTAATCAGATTGATACCAGCAGACCTAAATCCCTCCTGTTCTGATCCAAAGATCTAGCCCTTGCAGAAGAGAAAAAAAGAACTGCTTGTCTGGCTGCGATTCCTGTCTAGTGCCTACCACAATAGGGCAAAATATCTAGTATCTAAAATCATAGAACCATTAGAGTTGGAAAAGACCTCCAAGATCAGCTGGTCTAACCGTTCCCCTACCACCAACATTACCCACTAAACCATTTCCCTAAGCACCACGTCCAACCTTTCCTTGAACACCCCCAGGGACGGTGTATATAGAGCTACAGGTCACAGCTGTAACCCGACCAAACCCAACACAGCGTGCAAAGAGGAAACACATCTGTGCCAGCACTGCTTTGTCCACTGCAGGAAATTGGAAAGTAATTCTCCGGTAAGTTAAGAGAGGACTTTTGCAGAGAGGTGAAGAAAAAAAAAAAAGTGATTGGGAAGTCAAATGAAAGGGCTGCTAATCATAGAGTCATTGAGGTTGGAAAAGACCCCCAAGGTCATCTGGTCCAACCATCCCCCTACCACTGTCACTAAGCCATGTCCCCAAGCACCACGTCCAACCTCTCCTTGAACACCCCCAGGGACGGTGACTCCACCACCTCCCTGGGCATCCCGTCCCAGTGCCTGACCGCTCTTTCTGAGAAGAAATGTCTCCTCATTTCCAACCTGAACCTCCCCTGGTGCAACTTGAGGTCATTCCCTCTGGTCCTATCACTAGTTACCTGTGAGAAGAGGCTGACCCCAGCTCCCCACTCTCCTTTCAGGGAGTTGCAGAGAGCAACGAGCTCTGCCCTGAGCCTCCTCTTCTCCAGACCAAACACCCCCAGCTCCCTCAGCCGCTCCTCACAGGACTTGTGCTCCAGGCCCTTCATCAGCTTCGTAGGCTTTCTCTGGACACGCTCCAGGGCCTCCATGTCCTTCTTGTACTGAGGGGCCCAGAACCCCAACAGCACTCGCTCGGTGCTTTACCAGCCAGGAGAATTAAACCACACCTGCTATCCAAGCAGACAGAGTGAAAACAGCGCAAAATTTCCGAGCAATTAAAACGAAAAATCTGCCTTGGCCGGGCAGCGGCGGGGAGGCCGCAGGCCTGGGGCAGGCCCCAGCACCCCGCGGAGGCCGCCCCGAGCCCCGGCCTTGCCCCGAGGCCTGCCCCGGCCCCGAGCCCCGAGCCCCGGCCCCAGCCCCGGCCCCGGAGCCGCTGGCAACGAGCGGCTGCCACCTGCCGGCCGCACGGCCCCGGCCCTGCTCGGGGCCCACTGCAAAACCCTGGGCATCAGGGGGCAATAACAACGACAGTAATGATAACAATAATCTAGAAATTCAATAAAAGTTGCCAGAGAAAGAAGGAATCCCTTTGCTTCTCCTTTGATTCATGCCCCTCGGGCGGTGGGGGCTTTGCTGGGGCGCTGGTGTATGTGTCTGGGCGGGTGGTGTTTTGTTTTAGGTCAAAAGGGAGTGAAAGTAGGAAGCAATACTGCTTCAAGTGAGAAATCAGGGTGCTCCGGCGCAGCCTGAACAAGTTATGGGGCGCAGTGCTGAGAAACTCAGCAAGGCCCTTGCTCTGAGCAAGGAAATTGCCCCGAATTTCTGAGTCCTTGTGTTCAGAAAAAGAAGGCCTTAATTTGTATGTATACAAACCTAAGTCAAAGAAACGAATCCTACAGCTTCTCTTCTCATTAGATTCATATAGCACTGATTATTTATATAAGGCTAAATCAGTGCAGTTAAATAGCCCGTGAAATTCTAGCAAACACGTGAGAAAACAGACAAAGGAACAAAATGGTGAGCATCGCTTTTTCCCCGACGTTGTGCCTGAAGCAAGCAGTGTTTCCCCAGCAGTTGGTGCAGAGAGAGCTCCCCCTCCTGTTAAAAATTGTCTTTAGCCCCTATCCACCCCTGAGAGACTTGTTGCTAAAAGCCATCATTTGTGGGGATTAGGCCACTGGTAGCATGAGACGTTATAAATTCAAAATTATAAATGGATATAGATATGGAGCATCTATATTTTGTTCTCATCCCCCTTATTATTCGCAGTGGCTTTACAAAACAAAAGCTCATGTTTTGATTTTTTTTTTTTTATATCACAGCAGGATTATCCCTGTCAATAGAAATCATCTGGCATACGAACAATTCATCTGAGCATCTGTCACTTCACTAAAAAAGCCCCCCTCCAAGCCCTAGAATCATTTTATTGTCTGCTGCAAGGTAATCGGTATTCTGACAGCTTTTAGCAGGGTGAGATCCTCCCGTCTGGCAGGCAGATGCTCCAGTGCTGTGCTACAGCACCACGTTTGCACTGCAAACTGCAGCAGCTGGCCCAGGGAGGGCTTTCCAAAAGCATTAGGTGTGCAGGAGGCTGCCACGTTGAATCTCACCCTGCACTTGCACTATGTAGGAGTATCTCTTGTAAATAAGGTAAATGCTCATTACAGGTAAAGCCAGTGGACTTCTCAAAACGGTTTGAGAAATAATTGAGCCTACACCTAACAGCTGTATCATAACAAGTAGCAAGCAGCAGAGATTGGCTGCACCCGAAATTTCAACTGCCTATTTATACTTTTTGAGGACTTTGCTATTTTTCACTTCCTTTCATACTGAGGGGAGGATGCTCCAGGGCAGGACTCTCTGGATGCCTCTGGGCTCCAGGCTGCCGCTCAGTGCTCTGGTCTGCAACGTGCAGTGAAACCGAGAGATTTGGGAGTCAGTCTTGGGAGCTCACTGGCAAACCCGAATGCTCCGGGTTTACAAGCAATGAGTGACACCTTGCTGTAGTGCAGAGAGAGACATAATCCTCCACTTCCCAGCAGGGTTCCTGCCCCTGCTCATCTGAACCTCATCCAAAACCACAAAGCTCTTGACTCACTCAAAGCCTTTTCCTCACTGCTCCGTGACCACAACCAGCTTCCCTCTGGGGAAATCCATGCCATAGGAAGTATTTTCTAGGCATTTTACAGTTGGGTGAACTGAGAAGGGATGAAGCGAGTTGTTTGGGGCAGAGGTGGAAAGGGAGGTGTGTCTTCTCACTCCTCCATCACGACCATCAGCTCCATCTGTCAACCCGTCAGCTCACAATGCCAGGCTCCAGTGTGATTCCTATTAGTCTGCAAAGTGCTGCGTGTTGATGTTTTGGTTTGATATTTGGAGAGCTCTATGGAGATATTTAATTAGACAAAATTAATTCCTTTGAGAACAACCTTCTGGCAGCACTTTGGAGAGTGCTAGGAAGCTTGTGTTGTTCTGACACTTAAAAATTGGCATTAGCCGCTTCCTAATTTATTTCTAAAAGGACAATCAAATCACATCATCCCCCAGGTCAAACGATAGCTGCGTCCTGCCTGCCAGACACGCTATCAGAAGATGAGGTGCCAGACCTCCTGCTTAGAAGCCACTTCCCACAGCTGCCAAGCCCTTTACTCACCGTTGTCACCCTGAAACGCTTCCCTTCTGCTCGAGCTGCCGCTGTCCTCTGGCCACGTCACTCTCTGTCCCTTTTTGCTGCAGCACCTTCTCCACAAAGGTGTCATGGTGCTGATCGGAGGCGACAAGCAAATGTCTCTGCTGTGCAGAACGGCATCAGTCGATCTGTGGCATTCGAATGTTGGCGATTCCCCCATGTCCGATTCAAACACGGATGGAGAGAAAGGAAACACATGAGTCAAAGCACCCGGGGGCAGGGAAGTGTGAGCGCGAGCTGTGGGCAGACACACGTGGAGGCCACGTCTCACCAGCAGCTCTGTCACCTCAGTGATTGTGGGCTCTGGTGACAACTAGAGGGGTATGACAGGGTGGAAGCACTAGCGGTGACCTACCTGCCCTGGCTGCTTGGGCTCAGTTACATCTGGGAAGAGCCCGCTGGGGTCAGTGGCTGGCAGAAGGGCCATGTGAAACCATGCATCCTCCCACCATAGACCACTTCTCTTAAAACAGGTCCCAGTCTTCTTCTTCTCCCTTGGAGTTTTCCGCACTTCACGTGCTTCGCTGTAGGAAGCGAAGGGTTGAAGCAGCACCAAAAGCTACAGTGGTTAGCCCTCTTCTGGCATAGTCTGAGCAATGCAGAGGTAACAAAGGGATGCATGCCATGGTATCTGTTTCATTCAGTCTCCTCAGTCCCTTTCATTTTCTCCAAAATTAAATTAGGATTTATGTGAACCTTAAACAAAAATCCACTCGTATCAAGCCATAAAGCAAAAAGGAAACTATACTTAAACGCTTAATTAGGGAATGTCTGAAGAGTTCTCTGCAAAGGGTACGGTGCTGGAGCACGCCACGCATTTGGTATTTAAATATAGCTGTATACACTCCCTCGGCTTCCTGAACTGCCGAAAACCTCCTAGCAGGTGATCACAAGCCTTTCTATAATTGAAATGAACTTAATCCTGACAAAAACGTAGCAGCAGCTGCTGTGAAAGCGGTGGCTGCTTTCCAAGTATTTCTTACGTTACTCTGGTTTGTATATTAAAAAGAGGCTGATTGCTGTGTTGCAGATTCCTGCCACAGAGTGTCTCTTACAAGAAAGCTGTTGTGTTTTAGATTTAAGGGCTTTGTTGTATTTTTCATAAGAACAGTTTTCTCTCGTGTGATGATTGCCATGCAAGGATCTGAGTTGCTCAGATATTAATTACTTATGGCCTGCAACAATACTCTAAAGTAGAAGTAAAATACGGATATTCTCTCTCTCACAAACACACATGCTGTAGTGACACATGTAGGCAGCTGTACACTTACACACGAATATGGTGCAATATCAAGCTTGATATTGCAAAGGCAAAGCCAACAGAGCTTTTAAATTCCTGGACCACACTGATGGACCACACACTACCCTGGAGTCCTCCTACAAAACAGGTCTGGGCCTGCACAAAGAATCTTTCATTTCAAAGCTTCCTCAAGCACTCCAGCGTGCCTCCCCTGGGTGAGCGCTGGGGGGCCCACAGAAAAGGCTGTTCTAAATTTAGGGGGAGAGACATTTTGAGCCTAAGACTGCCAGAGAGGTTGGCTGAAGCAATGAAGGAAATGTTCGTCGCTGCCTGAGCCCCAGTCACAAAGTCAGATTTCGGACAGAAATGGGGTATTTGGCTGAAGAGGGAAAGGCAGAGCTCCATTTGGAGGTGGAAGAGGTGAGCTGCTACCTCAGACAGAGGGACATCGAGAGGAGGCAGCAGTCAGGCAGAAGGAGACACAAGAGACACCTGAAGCTGTCCTCCGAATCTAACCTCTATGCCGTGAATCTCTGCCTGGATCCCGATGTGCTGTGAAGAGCTGGGACAAGCAGCAGCTCCTCACCTCGTTCCTGACTGCTGGCTGTTGTGAGACCTCACCAGCCCGGCGTGGCTCCTCCAAGGCCGCTGGTACAGCCCAACCTCCCCTCCGCCATCTCCCTTCCTCCTCTCATTTCCTGGGGTCTCTCTTGGTTTGCTGGGCCTGGTGGCACCTGGCATTTATGCACCACCACAGAGCAACGTGTCCGGCAACTTTTCTGGCAAGAAGAATCATCTTCCCGTCTAACCTAGCAAATTGTCCCTGCTGGGCATCTGGGAAGAGCAGGGCTCACAACTTTCACAACAGCTTTTCCAGAGCAAGCACCGAGCTCCTGCTCCCCCAAAGTCACCGCAGGAACGAGGGGACAGAACTTGAGAAATCGGGGCTCCTGCAAGCAGGAGTGCCACCACCCAAGTGAAGGGCTGGGGAACCGCTCTGCTGCCAGTGCTTTGCCCCAGCGCTTTTGCACGGTGCAGCTCCCTGCTGCCAGCCCCGCTCTGCAGAGCCGCATCTGCTCCTCCCGTGTCTGCTTTATGGCTCAGGCTCCCAGCGTGGAAAACATTGGCTCAATCTTATTCAAACTCTTTTTTTTTGCCCTGAGCAAGCCAAGACACGCTCATTTTTAAAAGTGTGACAACTAAGGCTGTTTAAAGGGCAGAACAGAAGATGGTGCTGCTGAGCCAACATATTTTAGCAAGAAAACTTCCTTGGAGTTGCTGTCTTTTGACAGCTCCTGTTCCAAAATAACCTTTGTTTAAACCGAAGAGTTGTCAAGGAGATAAGTTTGAGCAGCACAAGAGCTACAGAGAAACATCCCACAGCCACTTCCCTCGTGGAGCAGAGATGTGGTGAAATATTGATGGACCAGCCTCCCTAATTGTATCTCCTACTGAGGGGCTAGCTTGAAATCCAGAGCTCTCCTGCTTTGTATGCGGCACTGTTGGGATGAAGCAATGGGATCTCTTGCAGAGCTACATGGGCAATTGGTTTGGGATGTATGTGGCTAATGAACAGGCGTCAGCCAGACAGCTTTGTGGGAGCTAATGAAATGTTCAGTACAAAACGCATCACCTCCAGGTATCATCTGTGCCTCACTCCTGGAGCTTAATCCTCTTCTCTGCAGCTGCCTGAGCAGCCCCACTCTCTGTTTACTGAAGTCTTCTCCATGTAAAACAACAGGAGCAGCGGAAAGAACAAAAGAACTTTTGATCATCAAACTGGGCAAAATGATGTCAAGCTCTTAGGCTGTATTTTTTTTTTTCTTATTAGGACTTCTGTTATTCAAAATGCAAGCATGCAAAAGAAAGGCAAATAATTTCCACCCACAGTGCTGGCAGCTACATATTTTCTATAGAGAAATTTTAGATCAGACTGAGAACAGCAATAGGAACCTTCTTAAGCTTCTTTGTTTTCCAGTTCCAGGGTACCCTCATGCCTCCACAGTTCACCTTCCCTCCAACCAGATTTCGGATGATAACATACAAACCCGCCCAGGGTACCAGTGGGAAGGCTGCTTATTAGGCTCGCTGGTTCTGGGAAGTTTGGTGGTTTGATGGAAAGAAACATCCTAAATTCAGATGTCTCTTCAAAATCCAATTTACTCGGCAGCTGTAAATGAAGTGGCTGTAAAAGAAGAGGCTGTCTCACAGTATTTCATTTTCTAACTCTTGTGGCACCTGTAAACGCAGCTGAGCATCTAACATAAAGCGATGCTGAGCACGGGGATCACATTCCACGTTGTCCCTTCTGGCAGCTCCACGCTTGGCGAAGTCCATGTGGATTGCAGGGCTAGAAATTAGAATTCATGCTGCATCTCAGCATATCACCACGATGACAAATGAGGTCTCTACCGCTAATTCTTCTAGAAAAGGACACCGCACGTACATATGCCTGTGGCAGCACAGATGATGACTGCCATCAACAGTTGGAATTCTTCACTACTTCTGGTCTTAGCAGAATTTTCCAGGCTTGATGGAGCCACTGTATCTTCTTGTTTTCACTTCTCTGGCTACAGAGCAAGAATAATATTTACCTATTTTACAGGCCACGCTAGAAAGATTAATTAGCTAATGCTTGTTGAGTACTCTGAAGACATAAAGCAACAAATGCATTTTAGGGGCTGTGCTCAGTGTGCCTGGAATCAATATATACTTGGCGAAGGAACTAATGAAGGGACCCAGACCATGTGGGGGCACAGAGGGCCTTGGATACCCACGCTAGCTGTCCTGGTCCCAACCCACAGGGCAGAGCACACGTGTCCACACACACCCCTGTGTGAATGTGCCCACAGCTCCCTACGGCAGGGTGAAACGCTGTGCCTTCAGTCTTCTGCTACACAGTTCATGAGTTCAAAAGCACCAGCAGTTCTCACAGAGAAGGGAAGAAGCCCATCGGCCTGTTCATGCCCAGAAGCTCTTTGGCCATGGATAAGGTCCCTTCAGGCCAAGGCTGAGGGATCCAAGCACAGCTCAATCGGTAAGGCACATTTTCATACTGCTGACTTCCCATGGGCACTGTCTCGAGCACACCATGAGAAGAGCCTTTGCCTGAGAAGAAGCCAGCGAGCGGCAGTGCCCTGGTGCGGCTCTGCAGCTTTGGAAGCTCAGAACAAGTTACCAGACCCAGCCTGAAACAGCTGCTTTTCAGGCATGCCATTCTCCACTGGGGGGGGGGGTATCGCAGATCAAGGTTTGGTTCTTGACTCGCATTTCCCCCAAGCAGAAATACTGAAGCAAAGGTTATGAAAAATATTTTTGCTCCACTGATTGAGATTCAAGGCAGATTCAAAAGGTTCCCAGGTTAGAACTGTAAGGACTAGAAGCAATGAAGTTCTCAGAACCTTCCTTCAAGAAATGTTTATCTGGGCCTAAATCCTACATCTTCTGGCAATCAAGAGAGTCCAGCAGGCTGAACGGAGAATTATCTGAAACACCAGCTCATCACCTCGGTTCCCCAGTCTGTGTAATTTACTCACTGTGTCTCCGTATCTGCATTAACAGATACTCATAGGCTTTCATTTTTTATTCTTATCCCTGTATTTATGAAATGTATGGGAACAGTACATGGATCAAACACAGAGAAACCAGGCAGAGAGACTGGCCCGTGCACCTGTAACCCAAAACCACTTAGCGGGAGCCTACATTTGCTAAATGAGACCGTCAGGCTTCAATTATTCCTAGAAAAGCTGCAAGGACAGGAAGAGGCAGTGCATGTTCCAAGACCATTACAGCTTGGAGAGGCCACCTCTTCCTAAAGCTGCGGCAGTTCTCGCACCATTTTCTGTGCAGCAGGTCACTGCGAATTACTAATTAACAAAGCAGGTTAGTCAGGTCCATTGCTGGCCTACTGTGTGAGCTGGGCAAAAAAATGAATCTGTCCCCACTGCACTGATTCAAGCTGTAAAATGATATAAATGTAAAATATGTGCACTGAAGAGACTTGAGGCTTAATATAGGTCTTGTTAAATGTTCATAAAGAATACTGAAGCCCTTAGATTAAGAGGTACACCAGAGGAGAATGATAGGGTTATAAAATCCAATTTTACAAATAACTCATATTTATATAGTGCCTTTCAACCTAACAGATCCCAAAGCTTTTTTTCAACATAACACCCTGATATACTGTGTTTGCTTTACCTACCGGTTCAAGGCAAACTCTCCTGAAGTGAAATGTGGCAGCTGTGTAATAGCCCTGAGTAGTAGTAACTTTAATAATAGCAAGGCATTTATATGGTCTTACAAACTTCAAAGAGTTAATTCCCTGCCCCTTCAGGAGGCAGACAAGGTTTATTATTCCCATTTCACAAAGGCAATATAACCAGAGTGGACAAGAGTGGAGAAAATCTGCACTCCCACAGATTTATAAAGTGAAATTCTGTGCATGAGCCTAAAGTGCTTTTAATCCCACATAGAGAAAACATATCAACATGTCTTATTAAAAAAAGTCCTTTACTAAAAATAATGATGTGGAGAGAGCTCTGATCTGGATTCTAACACCTGCCACTTCTGCTGACAAAATTGCCTCCTCAAGCACGTGTTGACATAGAAACATCATGGTCCGCAAATGCTTCTGTGCCATGAAACAAATTGGGCGCTCAAAATATACTGCCAAGAATCAGACAATCTGTTTTAAGAGGACCCAAGAGTTAGTAAAAACCTCTTGAAATACAGCAGGAGAGAAAGCTGCAGCAACACCAATCTCCGAGGCAGACCGGCATTGTTCTCTCAGCTCTAGGGTTCTTTCTAGTCCACCTGCAATGCACTGCAATGATACTTTCAATGAGGATGAAAATTTCTTTTCTCTTACCCCCGAAAGGTCTGCAAAATGTTCCTGAACTTGGAGTCCCTCTTTGTATGTCTGGGAAAAGAAAGATACCAAATTGCCTGAATTTAACCTCTTCTTCACTGAGAACTGGAGCCTGTCCTCAGGTCATATCTCCGTTCACATACTGTTTCTTTACTGCACCACAACACAGAGAAAAAAGAAGTTTAAAAAGACTTTTTTATCCCCTATTTTTTCCATCACTGTAGCACTTCCCATTCATCACTGCAGCTCTCTGGATGTAACTCTGCCAGCCAGGACCTGGCCTCCCTTTCCAGAACACCCCCCCGTGCTGTATAGCATCTTTACGATGCAGAACATGGACCAGTGCTCCTGCCTGGCTCACTGACCTCCGTCACTCCACAGAAGCTGCTTCCTTTCATCTCTCTGGCTTCGTTTCCCCTGGAGAAGTCTGTGTCCCACTGCAGCCTCCACTGGGAAGGACGTCCAGGGAAGAAAGGACATCTTTAATGCTCTCCTCACCACGCTTCAGGCAGGCCCGCTGTCCTCCAGCACCTAAACGCCAACAAAGCAGTGTCATGCATGGGAAGCGCTCAGTTGGGAAGCTTTACAAAAAGCTGCTGCAGGGCAACATGAGCCCTGGCAAACACACCGTGGCCTGAGCTCATGGCCTGACCCTCAGTTAGGCCCCCAGACAAGGATGCAGGGCCTAGCGTTGGTGTTCAGACATCAAACAGAGGCCTTTCTGACACTGTCGTGTCCAAAACCAAAAGCAAAATGATTTCCTGGCACTGGGCTCACAGCTAAAAGCTTTCAAGCTTCTCCGTTTTGTAATTACTTAACTTTGTGGCATTTCACTACCACACAAGTCAAACACACCGGCGAGCGTCTAAATCAAGGCCTGGGGGAGAAACCTCCCTGGCACATCGGGTGCGTTACAAAACAACGCAGATGGTGGTGGAGGAGAGCCCGTGACTTTGCTTCCTTGGCAACCTGGATGCCAGGAAACCGAACGCACGGCTCGCAGGCAGCTCCCTGGCACGTGCAGCCGCTGCTCCAGTCCAGGAGAGGAATTGAGGAATTATCCCAGCTCCGCTGGCTGCCCCGGCGGTGGCACCGGTGCTGCCAGCTCCTTGCTGGTGCCGCTTGCTCCCTGCTTTGTCTGCTCACAGAGGGCCAACCTCTGTGGGCTGTGCTGGAGTTCACTTTGGACCCTGAGCAATCAGTGTATTTGCACCCTGAGTAATGAAGTGTGTCCTCACAGGACTGTGTTACTGCGTCAGTTGATTTCTCAGGATGATGGGTAGATTTACAAGCTTAAGCGAGCTTACAGGTCCATCCTTACAGCTCTCAGGCTTAAGCCCAGACCCAGAGACCCATATATTTGGGCTTAGAGGTATGTTGATGAAGAAAATGTTTATATATCTCTACCTCCTCTCAGTTCTTGCCCGTGGGATTACCATCCATCACAAGTGTAAGAACAATGAGAGGGCTGCCTGCCTGTCCTCCACGATGGCTCTGGGGAATCCCTGAGCCCTCATCGTGGCAGGTGAGTCACTGACCTCCCCACCGAGAAGGGCACGACACAGCCCTCGTTGGCTGGAAGGAAGGGAAAAAGTGAAGACTTGGTCATCCTGGCCACAATTTATGGGGTAAGGCAACAGAGCAGACACAGAGTGCTCCCAGTCTTCAAATGGTGTAAGTCAGCAGAGCTACCCTGAATGGTGCTGACTATACCACCTGAAATACAAGCTATCCCACTAAATAAACCCTGCAGCTCTTTCTTTCCTCCCCCGTCCCCCATCATCTCTAACTCCAAAAGAATTCCATTTAATATCTACAGAGCTTTTCCTGAACATAAAAAAAAAATAAATAAAAAATACACCACCAGGTTTGACCCTGACCTTTGCAAATGGAAATATGATGTAGTGAGAATTGAGACCTGAGAGTCAACTAGCATCTTTGGTTTCACTGTTGAAATACAGCAGGTCATTTCACATTTCTATTATGAGCCTCAGATAATGGAGAAGAAAATTAGGTAATTCCATTTTTGGATTAGTTGGGTTTCTTGTCAGCTGGGAGATGGGTTCTGAGGTATGCGGAGAATGACTGGAGGCACGGGATGAACAGCTGAGCATAGATATTGTTTGGGATGCTATTTCTGCATGGCCTGCTCCAGAGATATTAAAAGCAATGGTGTCTGTCTCCCCTGACATTTATATCTGTTTTCCATCACTGACTTCAAAGGTATTACTCTGCATTTGACCACATTTGAGTGAGTAGGAAATCGGGACAATTGTTTATGTGTTTCATTGTCTTGAATGTTACCTGAGCTCTTAGATGATCAAAAATGGGTTCTGTATGTAGAGAAAAATATTAAAATGAACCAGGGAACACACAGGCAATAGTAAGAACTGCAGAAAAAGGAGTCTTGACAGAGTTGATTTCTCTGTTTATAGGAAGAATTAGAAACTTCAGTTCAAAGTCTGCAAATTGCCCTATGAAAGCAGATCCTCCTCGTCACAGAGACTGATTGATTTCTCCAGGTGTGTATGAAAAGCAGGGTTTGCAGAATCAAGAGCAATGTTAGTGAGGAAAAGAAAAAACAAAACCAGATCATCACTGCATGAAACATCAATAGCATAGCTAGGAACAGTTGGATACTAGACGATCTTTAATCTAGAAAAAAAAAAAGACAAAAACAATGTCTGGAAGGTAAAGCCTGATTAAATTTAACAATAAGTTTTTGAAACAAAAAAGCAATATGTGTGATTAATGAAGCAAAGTATTTGATTTCCCATCTCATGAGGTCTTCAACTCAAGTCACACTAGAAGTGATACACATTAGCATGCTCAACCAAGGATTGAAAAGAGCAGATTTGACGCTCTCATGCTTTTTTCTGATCTTAAAAATCTGTGAGCATGTTTGGATTTGGTAAAGCATTTGATACCAGATCATAAAATTTAGCTCTTTGGATGATCTGAATGCAATAGTCCATGGACTGAATCACAGCTGAGTAGCTGCAGACAAAAAAGAATACTAAACAGGGAGTTATTGTGTTATAGAATTATGTTTATTAGGGCATCAGAGAGATCAGGTCTTTGGTCTTCTCTGACATTTTTATTGATGACTTTAAAGAAGGATTGAACAAAAGGATGACAGGCATTCACAGAAGTGACATGAAGTTGAAAGGGATCACAAACACTAGGGAAACCAGAAAGATAATGCGAAGGAATCTGGATAGACTGGGAGCTCACACTGAAAATATCTCAGTGCAATGAATCTCAGAGCCAGGCAGATTGGAAGTCTTGTATCTCTTGATGCCTATAGGCTTTAAAGGCGATGCTCATTAAGATCGTGCCAAGGGGGAAAAAAAAATATAAAAAGGTGCAGCGTATGGGGACACACTCCATCTGAAGCCCTAGAGATATGTGTTACAGCAAGCCACAAAGAAAATAACACAGAAGTCCTTTAGTGCTTTTGGCAGGCAAGGCATTTAATAAACATGTCTACCAAGAAGCTTCTATAATAAAACCCGATGTATCATTTCCGTTCACTGAGCTAGTGTCATGTCTGCAAACTGCACAAGGCTTTGTCTCCTCGATGCATTAATTTCCATCCAAATGCCCAGGCAGAGCCTCTATTAGCAACCTCTGTTGACATGAGTAGATTATTCAGGGAAGCATAACTAAATCTCTCTTATTTCTCTGAAATCTACACTCGCTCCTCTGCTGGCAGATGAAAATTCACAAGAGAAAACATCTACTGTCTTTCTTTTAAGTGTTTGGGGCTGGATTTAAACCTACAACCTCTGTTTAAGGAAGGATTCTAGAGGTCAGCATCTCTCCCAGATAGGGTTTAGGAACCAGGATCTGCTGTGGCCTGCAGGTAGCCCGCAGTTCCCTTAACCCCCTGGACCCAGCACCTCCTGGCTGGAGGAGACTGGGACTAGGAGCAGGTGACTTTTAGGGACACTGTCATCTGCACACGGTCATTTATCTGTAAGCCTTAGAGAAATAGGGCAAATACAGCCAGTCTAGAGCAACTCTTCTGTACGTGCTTCCCTGCCAGGCTGTGGTACCTGTCCCTTTGAGGGTACACGCCAGCAACAAGAGAAGGATATTCCAGAGAAACAGAGGGACAGAGCACTGCAGCTGGGGAACCGGGACAAAAAGCTCAGTGCCAGATTGCTGTAGGTAGCCCCAGAACACCCAATGCTAAAGGATTTGTACTACATGGGAATAGAGGAACGATATTTTCTGTAGGTCCCCCTGCACCCTGTCTGGCATTAGCTAATGCCCTCTAGCCTGTTTGTCTGAGAAGCAGGGAGCAACTGCCTGCATGATTTCATTTCTCTGTGACCTAGAAGTACTTTCCAATTTACCACTCACATCGCTCAGCTGAAGCGATATATACAGATCTGCATGCAGAACATACTGTGGTGCTGAGCCTTACTCCGCTAGCCTACACTGCTTCCTAGCACGGCTTTATCGCTCTGTAAAATAAAGGTCATTATGGTGTTATTCAGGTAGCGACAGCTTTGAAGAAACACTTTCAAATACACTACACAAGTAGACATTATTACCCCCTGCCCAGGGATTTGGAGAAGGTTTCCTCCAATAAAAGGCTTTGCATTCTGCTTGCAGGAAGCACTACATGTAAGGCGGAAATTTTTCCAAGCTGAATTCAGATGAGCTGATTTTTTTCATCAGACCTTCTTCTAGAGAATGGCCATGCCCCTCCCTGGGCTGTGTGAGGGGTTAATGCCCTAATAACCAGTCTGGATTCACAGAGTAGAGCTATGTGCAAAGCTTAAGACTGAGATTTTACGGGGCTTGATTTAGGTGAAGTCTAACGTTCACTGGCAGATGACATCCGGCTCAGGACACGTGCCTGTGGAAGTCTTGGTGCTCAGCATTTAGAGGCACAGCAGATTTGGCATGGCACAGGAGCTGGAGCAGAGGCTAGATCAGTCAGCCCTCATAGCTGCGACCGTGGAGAATCAGCCTCCCTAGAGAGGACTGTGGGTTACGCCTGGCTCCAAGCAGTGCTATTAGACTCCTACTTCATAAACACTATACTCCTTCTTGGGTGTTTGGACTGGGGGAAGAAAAGGGAGAGACACAGACCAGGCTCACGGTGCAGACATCTTTCATCTCCACCGCAATAAACCCATTAGTATCACACAGGTGAGGAAGGGTTTGTGGCACGATGCTGATAGCAGCCCTGACAGCAGATGTTCGATGCCAGGCAAATTCTTTAGAAGCAACCTCATTTGAAGTGCTTACTTCCAAAAAGCCTCAGCTGTATTCGGGCTGATGCTGAAAATATTTTAAATGGTGTTTCAGGCAGCAAAAACAAGGGAAGAAACTACAGCTCACAAAGGCTAACTTAAGTGACAATTTGTGTGGCGAAAAGCTACATTTATTTACTTGATTTAAATGTGCTCTGTAATGGAAACATATATTTTACACCTACTCTTTGTGTGTAATGGAGGCTTAAAAATTAGTTGGAAAAATGTGTTTGTGATTTGAGAACTATCAAGGCATTTTGCCTTTCTTCTTTGGTCTTCACTTTTTCAGAGAGAAAAGTAGGTATGAGTTTTTTTCTTTTTTAAGTGATGAGATACATGAATCTTACAAACATCTAGATTCTCACCCCAGGTATCTTTCCAATATTTGAAATAAAGAGATAAGAAGCAACAGTGAGTTTCTAGCAATTTAAGAATTAATCCTTCCTTTCCTGATCACTTATCTTTTGATCTACCAAGGTCATAATCCTGCTATGTCTCCACTCATCCTTAGAGACCCTCCAGCCAAACACAGATAAGATTTCCAATTTCTAAAGTGAAAACAGAGAAATCCCTTCCTGTAAATTACAGCAAAACCAACCAAACAAAAACTGCACTAACAAACCACAGCACTGAGGCCTTTTTGGAAAAAAAAAAAAAAAAAAAAAGAACTGAAGCAAGAGCTCTTTCATTTTCTTCTGTCAGTACACCTTTCAGGACGTCCCCCTTCTGGTATGTGTCTTGCCATAAAATATTAGGTCTGGTTCACACTGGGGATTTTGCAGTCCAGCTCCAGATGTTAATAGATGTTTCCCTACCTTCCCCAGGGAGTGGATGCCACTTGCACATCTATAGGATGCTGTCCACCGATTCCTGAGTCTGTAACTAGATGTCAGAGGGTTTAATCTAACAGTTTCCAGACCCCAGCCAGGGAAGCTGCTCCACCCAGAGTTATTCTAGGCAGCACAAGACTGCTGTCGCTCCAGGGGAACACAAGCACGGCAGGGAAAGGCCGGTGCTTTACAATCATAAGCATGGCTCTGCTAAACCAGAATTAAAGCCTGCTGTTGTTTAAAGGGAATGTTTCAGTATAGCCAGGAAGCAGTTTGTCTCATCCCATACCTGCTTAATTGGGTGTTAGGATTCCTTGCCATTCCTGCAAGCAGATGTTTTGGCAAGATGTTTGTATCAACAACTAGCTCTTCCCTAGCGCTTTTACAGAAGAGCACCCAGGATCTGTGGGGTCACTCCATTTCACAAACGGGTGAGGTGGTGAAGTGTGTAACGTGTCCAAAGGTGCTTGTCAGGGTGAGATGCTCCACCATGGGACAGGCAAGTCACAGAGCAATTCCAGGATCATCAGGCTTTCTGGAGATCAACTACATGCTCCAGGAGGATGTCTACGGGACAAATGGTGTGCAGATGTCCCTGAGCTGCTTTCACGGTGGTAATGATGAAGATGTGTTAGCGCAGCATCCTACATAGGCTCAGGTGGATTCTCTGCTTCCTATAGCTGTGTAGGACTTAAGATGTATATATGTAAGTAGGTACTGAAGAGTGAGAAACACTATTACAGCATACATATAGAAATCCCTCATAGAAATACCACTTTGACCTGATCTGTCTTATCTTCTGCAATGAAAAAGTAAATGCCATGTCCAAGGGTGACACCAGTTCAGCTGGACCAAGAGATGGTACAGATAGGGTTGTTTTTTTCTGTGTTTCCTGTCGAGGTCACTTGTAATTCTGTATGGCGCCCTGCTACTTGGCAGTCACTATAACAACATCAATAAACCTCCAAGGCCATCTGAGGCTGCAAGATTAACAGCTACCACCCCAATGAGTTTATTTTATGTGGCTAAGATGAAGAAAAACACTCTAACGACGCGATCTGCAAATTATCTACAAAATGACTTGAATAATTTGCCAGTTTCCTTCAGACTGCACTTTAGCAGGCCAGCCAGGACTTACTGCATGAATAGCCAGCAAAGCAGTGGGAGGCAAAGTCATAATCGGCTTTTGTGTTCTTTGATTATTGTTATCCAAACTAAACAAAGATTTGTGGTTTACTGGTGTCCTTCCTTTCCCTGTTTTTTTCAGATTAACTGCGACACTCTGATATTGCGTATATTACCGATGTTGTAGGAACTTGTTCAGGAGATAATCTCTGTACCCCAGCTTAATGATTGCACCAACCTTTATTTAAAAGAAATCTGCTGCTTATCCTAGACTGAAATTGCAAGCCTTTTGCAGCAGTAACATTGGCTTTTAAGTGTCTGTAAAAAGCCGTAAATGTTTTACAGGGCTATAGAAATAACAGTAATATGATGTGCTAACTAGGAATGTGCAAAGGAGTCAGACTTGCCCAAGCATATCTGAAGACACTGCTCGCTCTAGATCACCGGTCTTTAATTAGCAGTAGGACTTCACAGTAGCCCTCAGATCGCCATTGATAGATGGGGCACTGCAGTTTTCCTCCTCTGCTGGCTGAGGTTATCTATCGATAGTCACCGGAAAAAGGATTTAACCTTTACAATTACCATGTGCTCTCTTTTCTTATGTACAAGCTGAAAGACTCTCTGATCATACTTGACCTGGTCACTCCTTGAATTTATACCTCCGCTAGTAGCCTGGGTTTTTAGTTTTGAGGGATGAGAAAAGGTGTGCTCATACAGCACTGATCCTTTAGAAATTACACTCTATTTCCTTCCTTACTGGAACTCTGGTCTTTGTTCAGAATGCATATTACTTCTGCAGAAAATCTTGGGGAAGGTAGTTTGCCTCATTTTGTATACATTTCATTTCTTGCACAGAAACATGTATTCATTCCCGCAAATCCAACTCGCCTAAATCCAACGATTTAGCCAGATTCAACTTCTTTGCTTATTTCTTCTCTGCACAATTTCTTGCAATTTCTCCCCTATTCTGCATACTAAAAATACATCTGGGTGCTGCCTGGAGGCCATCCGAAAGCACAAAGAAAAGGGCAGCCTGAGTTTCATATGCACTGCTAAGCAATGCATAAAGAGCGTTCCCCACAAACGGGGATGTTCTTGTAATAGGAATCCATAAATATAGAAATCTGTCATTCCCAGAAGCAGTTGTATATAGAAACACTCTTAGTAGCTCTATTTAGCCAGCACCAGCCTCTTCTACCAAAAGCGCAATTGCTAGCGAGAGCTCAAATTTCTAATGATACTGAACAGGTGTAAACTGGAAGAAAGCTCAGCGGGGGGAAAAGCTAAACCAGCTCCCACCCCTGCAATCAGCAAAGCCTTCTCCTCGAGGTTCATGTTTGTAACAGGATGGAAAAGCAAGCTCTCATCAGAAAGGAAACCAAATGCTTTCTGCATTTTTCCCTGTCTGAATTTCCTCTCTACTTCTCCAAGTCTTGCTCTTCTACCAAAGCTCTCGGGAGCGCAGGCCTTCGCATTAACCACTGCTAAGGGGGAGATGAAAGAAAGATAAAGTTTTCTTGTTATCCAGGTGGGACCCTCTGTCCTATTTACATGGAAAACGTGACGTACTAGGCAAAATCTAAAACCCACAAATTAGTTCGAACCTTGGAAAGATGCCTGTTCCACTAGAATGCGTATTGCAGGAGGGCTGGTAAACTCCCCTTGCTCATATTTATTACTGCTCTGTTCAGAACAAACCACATGATGTCATTGAAGAACAGAGTTGTGAAATCCCACATTCCAGACCAGAAACCAGGAATGATTCCCAAATTAGGCAAATGACAAGAAAAAATATCAGTAAAGCATCCATGAGGCCAAAAAAAAAAAAGACTAAACCATAAAAAAACCGTGAAGCCACATGAAACAAATGACGTTTTCCAAAGCTGTCATGTTAATGACTCTTCACTACAAATACATTTACTCAAAAAGTCTTCATTATCTTGAGAACATGGAGCTAGAATTGCAAAGTTAATTTACTATTCATGAGCAATATTTATAGATTATTTATAAGACAACAATCCACAAATATTTCCTTTCGATACTGCCATTTGAAAGGGATTTTGGATGTCTTGCTTCCTACTTCCTACTGGCATTTTTAGGGATAGGCCTGTAAAAAAAGCTTCCAAGCTTCCTCTGCTCTAGCATCCTATTTAGTTGTTTCAATGATAGTCTGAAGAGCAAGTATAATGTTATTCTGAAAGTCGAGTCTTTTGAATGGCTGCAGTTATTGCAAAGTTAAAAAAAAAAGAAAAAAAAAAAAAGCAAGATCCTACTATATTACCTTTGTTGAAACGAGGGTCCTTTGCCCCCTGTGTCACGGTTTTGTGATTCATTTCCAAGATACTGTTTCTTCACACTGGTTTAGTATTATCACTTTTGGGGTAAATTTTCCCTCTTCTGGCTCCAAAGAAAAATAAATCGCCTGAAAAGTTAAGGCAGCAAGGACAGCTGGATCGGTTTATGTTGTCTAAAGTTAGCTGAGATGCTGGGAAGTCCTCAGGAGATACACTTCCTCCTGGGGCTTTCTGCCTCGTTCTCAAGCAAGTCAAGCTATTTTCCACCGGTTTGGCCTTTTAACATCTGAAGGGGAAGAGACTACACGAGATACCTTGTATAGCTCATAAAGAAATGGTGATATTATTTTCCTAAGAATCAGTCGCTTGAGATTTCTGTTGAACAGCTGGGAACAAATCCCAATCTGTCCTAATTAAAGAACAAAATGAAATTAAATTGTAATTGAACAGTACCTCAGCATCACGTACAATGTGGCGGAATAGAATGTCCCATCGCATTGCAGGAAGGAGATTCAAGGGAAGAAATGTAGGGCCTCCAGGCTCCAAGTACAATGCTTAAAGGCAGCCATGGAAGAAGGCCGTCCTTTGCCTCCTTTTGCCAAATGGAGGAGCAGAATTACTGGGTACTTCACACCTACCCATGCTGTGTTATCTCTGTGCAGGGGACATTCTCTACAGTTTATTTGGAGAGCCACACGACACATGCTGCAGAGCACTATCCAGAAGCTCTGCTCCATCTGAGCACCTCCTCACAGCAAGTCACAGACACTTCCAGGCACCTGCTGAGCCCCTCAAAGCAATTCAGGTGAGCCTTGTATCAAACACTTAGTCAAGAGAAAGATTTCTGTCTCATTCAGAGAGCTTCTGACATGGCTCCAGGCACCACTGAAGTATGATCTCAGCACCAGCTTCATGAAACTCTAAGTTTGGTCACATCTGTGTTTCTCTGACACTCCTCCACTCCTTCCAGGGGAAGAGACGTGGGATTCATGCAGGAGGTACAGAAAGGTAACTTATTATGGGGCTCCCACTTGGTAGGTCCCATTTCTAAACACAGTCATGCCTCTACCCCCACATACGTCTAGACATTGCTGATCAGAATTT
Organism: Anser brachyrhynchus; assembly: GCF_964034855.1. Lineage (NCBI taxonomy): Eukaryota > Metazoa > Chordata > Aves > Anseriformes > Anatidae > Anser > Anser brachyrhynchus. The sequence goes on along the minus strand of NC_137706.1, from coordinate 16,004,342 downwards.
AGCTGGATGCAAGGAGTGCAATAAAAAGTATCCAAATCATTAATCACCGTCACAGAGCATATTGTTAAACCCAATTATGTTCAGAACCAAATTACTAAGGGCAGAAGCGGGCAGAAAGAAGATCCTTAGAAGGCAGATGACAAAGATACAAATGGAAGTAATTGCACTTTGTACATGGATAACACCTTTCTTTGCTTCCTCCTGCTGTGCTGCTTCTCTTCTGAGCACCAAAAAAAAAAAAAAAAAAAGAAAAGAAAATCCAACAGCATAAACCTACTTCTTAGTGGGATCAGAAACAAGCCTGAAGAATCCTGAGCTTTATCGTTTCTAGACTGTTTGGAATATCTTTGACACCGCACATACTGATACAATTGCACCTTGTCAAATAGAGGAACTCTGTAGTGACAATAAATATTAATTCTCTGTGCTGGCTTTCAGCCTAAATCTTAGTAGATTGAAATGTCTGCCACAGGAACATCAAAAAAAGCCAAAGTAGCAATAAAAGTCAAACAAGAGCGCCAGATCTAGCAACCACCACTGCCTGGTTTATGCTAGTCAAGTAACAGATATTTCAGGCTGAGCATTTTAGAGGAAATTAGCCCGATGCACTCATACAATACAGCAAATCCTGTTGCAAATTTACAGAATATTTCAGGAGTAAGTCTGGTTCTATTAGAAAATGGATCTAAAACAAACTGACTTGGGTTACAAAGCTCGCAGAGCTCCTTTGCCAGTCCTGCACCAGAGCAGCAATGCTAAGAGAAGATAAAAGATGATCGCAGGAAAAATGTAGGTCCACAAATGCCCATTTTTTACACTCAAAAAGGATTTTGCACCGCCCACCCATCCTGCCTCACCTCACCACAAAGCTGGCAGCAGTCACCTCTGCGCAAGCTTAGTAGGAATCCTTGAGGTTCATCTCTCCTTGCTCAAGAAACACAAAAGGAAAGGACCTAAGGATCAACACAGTTCATCACCTGTTTTTTACAGTTGGGCACTTAAGGCAGAACCCTGAGTGTGAATTCACACGCTGCGATTATGGATATTAATTTGTAAGGATAAAGAGTGTTTTTTACTAGATAGGTACCTGGTACGTGGCAATGCAAAGCTCTGATTTCACATACCCAAGGAATAGCATGGTAGATGCATATTTGAAGCTCTGTGACCAGCTAGGGGAGATTCTCACTTTGGAAGCCCCTACACCTTTTTCTTTATCCTATGGCAAAGCACCGAGATGTAAGAGGAATGGCAGTGCAAGACGAAGTGAAATCTGATAGAGGCAAGGCAGCAGCTGGCAAACATCTCAGAACAGGCAGGGCCAACATCAGGGTCAGTGTTTACAAATAATAAATCATGTGAGCAGCATTCACACCAATGTTTGGGAAAGAGTCTGCATCACCAGTTTGACCTCCTGCCCAGCTGGACTTCTTTTTTTTTTTTTTTTTTTAACTGAACAGAAATAAACTGGGGCCCCATGTTGGAAACTGGGAAACTACACAAAAGTAGGCAATGAAATAAAGCTGGAACAATGACCAATTCAGACAGTGTAATGGCAAAGTCTCCACATTGTACACGTCAAAATTTCCTCATCCCAAAGAATTTCCTGCAAAAAACACAGGATGCCTTTATCATAGAGTGGGTGGCATTTGATACAGGACCCCAATTGGCTGGGAAATTCTATGAACCATGCATTATTTTACTGCTACCTTTCCTGTGGGATATTGCCAGCAGAACCACTTCTTTGTAATCTTTGTCAAAGTTTAGTAATGCATTCATAGAGATTATACCCAGCCATGTTAACCCTGAAGTATGGGCAGAATTTAATAGGACAGAAATAATCTTTTTCTTCTCTCCTTTATCTGTTTCACTTCATTTCAGTGGCAACATGCCTTTCTCCCCAGATACAATTATTTTGCAGTGGAGAAACTCGTGTTACTTTAATACAAAACATGGAGAGCAAAACTAAGTTATATCTTGCAAGTATGCTAGCATGAACTCCCCTACTGATTCTTGCTTTCTTGCTTAATGGCACCATTCACATGCTCAGCACACCTGGAATGATTTGCACAACCATGACCATGATTTCCATAAATCTTTACAAAAGGACTACTGTAATTTTAAAGATGTCGAGTATTGCTACATAAATTAACCCAGAACCAAAGTCTAGGTGATTAGCGTATTTTTGTTGCTGAAAGAAAAAAAAAATAAAAATGTAAATCTGTTCTAGTAATTCTTCTAGTTAAACAGATATAAAATGCTGAATCAGCAGCACAAGGAGGTTCATTCCATGAGAATGCCCATTTAAATGGATCGCAGCTTGAACTCTGTGATCGCTTCATTTTATATTTGGACAGATGTTGTATGTTGTAATTAAAAACAGTTGTTATTGGCAAGGAAATAGTATTGGAATAAGGAGCAGATGAGTTCTTAAGGAACCCATTGGGCCACATTCAGCCCTGGTGTTACCCCACTGATTTAATAGGCATTCAAAAATAAAATGAATCCAATCTGTTTCTTAGATGGATATCTCTAGGGGAAAAGAGAGTGAAACAAGATAATTGAACCCCTAAACACTGGCGGCACGTATAGAAAACGTGGGGGTTTTCAAACAAAATGTTTTTCAAGTTTACTCTAGCTTTTGTGAAGGCTTCCCAGCTGCTGTGAATTACCACACATTTGAGAGAGTAAGAGCAGTTGCAGGGACAAGTCCCACTCGCGAACTTCCTGGGCAGCAGCCCCACACACCAAGGGGATTGTTGCAGGCTTGATTCTCGGGGAGCAGCCATGCGTGGACTCTCAAAACACCATTGTACACCAAGGGATGGGCATTTAACATCACATCTCCTCTGCGGGCTTAAGTCAACAACTACAGTGACTGCTGAGGGAGCATGAACACTGTGACCTCCTTGCTGGACAAGTAACAAGACCCAAGTCTGTATTTATAAAGCAGTCAGCATAGATTAGCACACCCTTTAACCAGATAGATCGTTACCAGCTAGCAAGCACGCCTGGTACCCTTTAAAGAACTGGGCACAGGAGCAGTTTGACTTACACAAAGCAGGCCAGGCTGGGAGCGATGTCCATCAGTCAGTGTAACACTCCTCACAAAACTCAGCCCTTCTGCTTAGCTCCCAGCTGGCAGTCATTGCTTTTATCCTTCCCGTTCCTGCCTCGTCCTCCCCGCCACAGCTGCGGGAGGAAGGCTGTCAGCCTTTCTTCTCAGCGTCTCTCCTTTCCCCTTCCTGCTGCTTTTCCCTACATTAAGAGAGAAAACCCTATGTGAGTCCTTGCTTGGGACTTGTTCAGTTTGGAGCATGAAAGAGAGCTGTGAATTTAGGGCAGCTTATGAAGGCGATACTGGGGAAAAAGTGGTGTGTTCACCCACAACTGTGGTGACTGAAAAGCGAGGCAAGTGGGCTACCGAGGGGCTGACCGTTCTGCCCAGAGCATCACTGGATGCCCATGGGCCCCGCAGCCCAACCCAGCACCACCAAAGGGGTCAGAGCCCCTCCTACAGCCACCCCAAACCCTGGAAGCAGGGGATCCCCACCTACAGCTGCCTCCAGCCGCACACACTTGGGCAGGGGGTGCTTTGGACCCCCCCCTCCTGCACAGGACCCCCTGCGGTTGGGGTGGGGGGGACACAACGTGTGCGGGCTCCTCGCGTGGGTTTGGGGGGGACACGGGCAGCCGGGGGAGGAGGTGGGGGACAGAGGAGGCAGCCGGGGCAGGCCGGCAACGGGAGGCTGCGGCCACCTGAGGCCGGGGGAGGCCGGGCAGGACCCGGCACCTCCCCGCACTGGAGGCGGCGCCTCTCGGGGAGGCAGGGCCGGGACCGGGGCCGGGGCCGCCGAAACCTTCCGGGGCTCGGCGCTGTGGCGGCCGGAGCCGGGCAGGATGCGCTCCCCGGGGCTGTCGCTGCTGCTCTCGGCCTCCCTCCCTCTCCTCCTCCTGCTCCTGCCTCCTGCCTCCCGAGGCAGCCAGGAGCCTCCAGCAGCAGCAGCAGCAGAAGCGGCAGGGCCGGTGAACGGCAGTCGTGTGCCCGCCGAGCCCCCCCCCGTTGCCGCCGGTAACCACAGCGGGGCCCTGCTCAGCCCCGTGCCCGCGCTGCTCCGAGACCTCTCGGCGCTGAAAGCCGCCGTCATCGGGGCCTGCGGCCTCACCGCCGCCCTCATCGCCTGCCTCCTGCTCCGCGTCTTCAGGTAGGGCCGGCAGGTGCCTCCCGGGGCCCCTGGGCTCCCGCTGCCCACCCCCGGGCTTTTTGCGGGGCTGCTCGGTGATTAAGAAGCTCGCTAAAGGCTGATCTTGGCTAAAAGACGAGGCTTACGCATCTTCCGAGGAGCTGCGGTCCTCGAAATGCCTCCCCGGTCCTCAAAGTTATGAATTTTCCCTGCGATTTCCACCGCTCTGCTGTAGAATAAATGAAATACTGTGGCAGGAATGAGGGTTTTTCGGGCTAGGGCCCCCACGGCGGGTGAGGGATGGCAGGGAGGAGAGCCCAAGTGCTGGGGTTGTGTAGCCCGAACAAGCCGAGGTTGGGGTTTTTTAGCATTTAGATACCTGGAACAGAGGAGAAATAACCAGGCTCATCCCAGCAGTGCCTGCAGATCGGACAGGACACAGACCGAGCGCAAGCATAAACACAGGAAATTCCACCCGAACGTAAGGAAACATTTTCCCCGGTTGTGAAAGTGGTCGCTCGCTGGAGGAGCGACCAGGGAGGCTGCGGAGTCCCCGTCCCTGGAGGTGGTCGCGGTGACCCTGCTTGGGCAGGGGTGGCACAAGGTGACCTGGGGGGTGGCTTCCAGCCTCAACTACTGCGTCTTGTGCACACCGATGGGGTAATGCAGGTGTTGCTGGTCTTGAACCCATGCTGGGTATAGAAAACAGCCTTTTTTTTTCCCTTTAAGTTAAGCAGATAGACTTGGTTTGTGGAGGACCAACAGAACCAAAAGTAGATGATTCAGAAGATAAAAGCACTTTGACTGGAATGATGCTCAGCGCTCTGTAACCAAACTCCTTGGTGTTTGGGTAGGTCGCTGATGGAGGCCAGCTCCCACTCCCATTGCAAAAGGGGAGAAAATTTGAGCAGCTCGCAGAGCTGAGAGAAGTGCGGGTGAGCAGCAGGAAGCCTGGCAGAGCTTTGCATCTGCTTGGTGCTCGTATCTTGTCCTCTTGGCGTGGCGTAACCAGAGCAGTCCAGTTCAGCTGCGCTGCTCAAGTGGGTTGGTGCTGGTGTGTGCCTGAGTTATGCTGGCAGCCCTTAAAACTCGTGGAACACCTCCCGCTGCGAGGAACATGAACAAATTAAACTCAATTACTTCAAAAAACCAGTCTTCCTGTTGGCTTGTTGCTGAAGCAGAAGAAAAACGTATATTAAAGCTCCTTTTGGCACTGTTAGTGTTAATTATTATTTATCTCAGGGTAGTGGTGAGAGTCCCCATGCTGTGCTAAAAGCTGTTCCCGTTTTGCAGTTTACAAACAAAGTTGTTGCCTGTTTGTGCCTAACGTTGCCATGGAAGATTACACACTTTCAGAAGTTAACAGCGATCTGACTTCTAGGTATGGGCAGCAGGAAAGAGCCTGGAAAGTTGGAGCAGCTCGCTCTCCAGGAAGCAGGGCTGGGAGGAGGTGTGCGCCACGTTGCAGGTGACAGAAGTGGTTGAACAAGTGGAGTTTGCAAATTCTTCCTTGTTCTGTTTTCCAGCACCTCCTTTGTATTTACCTGGTGGCTGCAGCTGAATTCTCTGCTTCTTCTGTTCCTGAATTAATTCCGTGTTAGGAATGGCAGCGTTCATAACAGTAGTATTATAAAATGCAGACTTAAGAGACTGAAATGATGAGAACTGATATTTTTCTAAAGAAATTGACATTTAACTAAATTCCTTTTATGTATTTCAGTAGCTGGCAAAAGACTATGCAAGTAAATTTGCTCATTAAAGCGAGGCGGTTCAGGAGAAGCAAGTAAAATATTGAAGAGAATTATTTTAATCAGTATCAACCACTTTCCAGACTCATCCAGTTGTCACAGACAAACATTAGAATTAACAAGTCTATAGGTAAGTGCAGAATGAAAGGCATGAGTTTCTAGCCCCAGTTTTTTCTGATCTTGGAGACTTTATACCCTCTGCCTCAGTTTCTTCTGGATGTAAAGCAAGACCTTGTATCAAGGACCTGGCATAAACCTGATTATTTCTAGCCAAAGAATGCAAACTGATAGCCTTTAAAGACCTTTCATATACCCTAATCAGCAAAAATAGGTCCATGTTAAAGTCACCTTGGGAATGATAGATGAATTATCTTATGCCAAAGTCGTTGTTATACAACTAGTCAGAATTAATGCAGCATTTTAGATACGTTTAAAAAAAATCCCTCTGAGATCTCTCCTATATCTTTAGTACAACCTGCAAGAAATGAAGCTTTCGGAGCTTTCGGCTTCAGAGAACATTACTTTATCTGTCAGAGCATTTGTTTGTAAACAATTATCCCAGTTGGGAAATGAGACAAAAATACCAACAGGTATGTTTGTACCATGTCACACTTGTAGCTGACAAAACAGATTGGAGGAGATTCTGTTGCCGAAGAGATAAAGGATTTACCCTCAGTACATGTAAAGCTTTTCTCCATCAGAATCAGAGCTTTGTTGATACTTAGTCAAAAACATTGGTTTTTCTTTTTTTTTTTTTGAAGTGTCATGGATTCCTATTAAAGAGATTATGCTAGAATCCAATCGTTGATGAAACCTTCACTGTGAAATTGCTTTTGATTGCTGGAAGTGAATTATCCTTTTAGATATGGATTGTAGAGATGAAATGAACTATTGAGTGGCCAGATATTTGTCACTGGTATTGGATTTGCTTTTTATACATTTCGTTTTTATATATTTAGATGTGTATATTACTTGTTGTTGTTGTTAGCGCAGGGACAGGTTTATTTCTCTAGCTTTCCAGCTCTGTTGGTAAGACAATGTTTCAGGGATTCCTGGTTGCTCCATTTGGGAGCGTTATGCCCTGAATCCAGCTGATGGTCCTGTGACTCAGAATGTGGTATTACCCAAAATGATCTGAATTTCCTTTCTGTCTGTGGCTACGAGAGACCAGAAAGGCCTGCTACTTGTCCGTATGTGGCAAGGCCTGATTAGCTACAGTAATTACACATTACTTTTTTTTTCTTGCAAAATCAGTTCAGGACATTCTTCCTATATCCCTTGGTACTGCATGCTCTCCAACCAAAACCCTTTCAACAACAGACCAAATTTCGTGTTATCCTCAATCAAATAGAGTTGAGTAAGTTGCATTACCAAGAAACACAGTTTATTGAAACAGCTTATGAGTAGTTCCTGCGGTTAAATTGGACTCTTTGATGTGTGTTTTTGATTCTTGGCTTTCCAACCCCATATTCTGCCATATTTTTCTATCGTGGTGCAACTCAGTTCATTTCATTGTAATACAATTCTTGGGATCAGCTCCCAGGAAACATAATTTTTCAGATGTGGCTATATGTGCTGTCGACCATATGCCTTCTGGGAAACTGGAGAAGTTAGGTCTGCTCAAATGTGCCAGCTGAAAGCAACCCAAAGCTTTATTGCAGAAAACTGTCTGTGATAATGTTTGCTATGTGTCTTGACCTGCCCTTGAATGAACAAAACCCGTGTTTGAAATGGCTGCTACTTACCTGCAATTTTAGAGACAAGCTACCTGTACATTTTGTTACTCGCTGCTTTGTTACATTGCTCCTTATTTCATTTGGATTCCTTCCGCACACACCACTTTGAGCTTGGTTTTCCAGTAATTGTAAAACTGGTATAAATTACGGAGATTGAGGAGAGAGGTTCAGGCATATGATCGTAGGATACAAGACCCATTGTTCTAAAAGCTGGGCAATTGCTCTGGGCTGTCCAAGGCTTAACCCCAACGAGTTTGACTGATTTAAAACTAATTGTATTATAACCAGTTAGAGTACTCCAGCAAAGAGGAGACCTCTGTCAGGGACAGGAAAGAAATCTACACCATTAAAATGACTGTAAATGGAGGAAAAAGGAAAACCCCAAACACAGACTTGTGACCCCACACTGAAAGCTTTGTTTAAGCTGCGTGGAGTTTAGTGAGGGCCACAGGGAGAAGAATGACAAATGGGACGCTTGTCCTGGGTGTCAGGGGTCCTGTCTCTGGGAAGACTTGATCTAAGCGTGACAGCAAATTGGCAGAAGGAAGGAAGAGGGGGTTCTACTTAATACTGTCTTGGGCTCTTCACAGCTCTGATGCGTGCAGTTGCAACAGAACGAGTTCTGTTTCTTGTTCGAGGATTCACTGGCTTAAAGAGTTTAGGTGGATCGTACAGTTTCGGTAGCTCTGTCCTGTAAAACAAGGCTAGTTCTCGAGCATATCTCAGCAGGCTGTAGTAGTGTTTGCAAGTGCACACGGACACGAGCACTGACCACCTGATGGGAGTCGCTGTATTTTAAGCACTTTCAGGCATCGGTGCTTCATCGAACCACAACGATATCTCATTTAGATGTTCCTGAAGTTATTCCCAGCAGCTATCTGATTCCTCTTACGGGCCATGCAGTTAAGCAAGTGGGTTCCTTTGCTTTTGGGGCCACGTATATTCCATCTCAAGGACTTTGCTAGAAGAAAAGTGTCTTCAGTTTGCTACAGCAAAAACGTGTATCCTGAAGGCATGTGAGGACTTACCTTTGTGGTTTAACTTCAGTAAGTGCAGCACCACCCAGAGAGCAGAGGTACCCAGACAGATCAAAGTAATGAAATACCACCGATCTCATTCATCAGCCAGTAATAAGCCTGGAGTTTCCCCAGGTTTGTATTTCCATACATATATATATATATATATTATTTTTTTTAGCTGCTGAGGGAGCCCATTTACAGCAAATAAACTGGCCCCAATTCCATTCCCAATACAGCATTGCTGCAATTCTAGGAGGAAGGTTGGAGCTGGCTTAATTAGACTTCCAATAAACATCTTATAAGAAGGGATAGCTGTGTTTCCCCCAGGAACAGTCCCGTACCTCTGCAGCTGTTGGCAGGAAGCGTAAGGCCAGATGAGGAGCACAGAGACCTCTCTCTGTGTGTCAAGAAAAGCATTATCTTTGAAAATCGGGGTCCTCGACTAAAATAGATCAGAGGCGTAAATAACACAACGAACTAGTGAATTGGCTTGGGCGCTTACCCTAGCACATGATGCCTCGGAAAGGAGGCTGGAGGTCTGCATGTGACTGGTGCTTGACCAAAACAGCCCCAAGACAAAATAGAGGCACAAAGTCAGCGTTCTGCCCCAGCCCATCCTTGCCTGCCAGCCTTCCCCTCGCTGCACGGAGAGGGAATACGGCTCTTACAGGGCAGATGCTGGCATGGTGCGCAGTGCCGGAGGCGGTCAGGCCCAGGGGGAGTGCGAATGCACAAGGACAACAGCTCGGGGACACCTGGAAGCAGGCCCCCACCTCGAGTCCGACCAGTTACCTGGCATTCCCTCCCCGTTAGGCTTTGTGCTCAGTAAGTCTGCGGTCTGTTGGTCTTGGTGGGAGCAGTATCTTACCTGAGGTAAAAGGCTGACGTTGCTGGCTACAGCTAACTTCTCCCTCCATTTTTAAGTGGGAGACCGCTTTCGTGCTGCAACACCCACTGTCGTTCCTACCCATGTTAAATCAGTCAGGGCGTTTCAGCTGGTCATTACGCAGGGGGCATCCTCTGACCACGGCTTCCAGCACTTCTTGTTTGCCTAAAAAAAACCTGACCCCGCCAAACAGACGTGGCTGGGACGTAGATCCTCGCGATACCCGCGAGGCCTAACGCGGCCTGCTCCCGCCCAAGAGGTCTGGCGGTTCACCAGCCATTTGTATGCCGGGGTTCCTGCGCTCTGCCGACTCTGCTGTCTGCTGCAAATAAAGCCACCGTCTGCTCCCAGCCGCTGGACGAAGTGCTGGTCCTCTTGCCTTGCCGTCGCCGATGATTAAAGGGCTCCTGCGGAGGGTCGGCAGCTTTAACGCGCGATGGGTTTGTGGCAGGCAGGCTTACTTTGCATGCGGACGGGGAGGCTCCCGAGGCCTTCCTTTAAAGTAAGCTTGGGTAATGATTCGAGTATTTATGAAGCCTAGGGGAGTTGTTCGAGTGAGCAAGTGAGAGAAAACTGACCGCTAAAAAGCGCAGATTAATGATAAATTAGCTAGGTAAAATGGCATAGAGCTAATGGAGGAAGAAAAGGCAAGGAAAAACCCTTTTGCCCTGCCTATCGCAAGGAAGCGATTGTAGCAGCTTAGCCAAAAAACAGCCAAATCGCTTCCCTTTTCTAAGCGAGTGCTACAGTTAAGTGAGGGCTGTGGGGGATTAACAGATCACTGTGCAGCGAGTTCTGCTCCAGGTCCTCTTTAAAATGTAGCCCAAATAGACTAATTAATTGCTGGAGGCTGAAGGGCTCTAGCTTGCCATTTCTAAAGATAGCAATTCTGCAGTAATCGCCTCAAACACTGCAGTATAAAGGTTGTAAGATGAACTCTGTAGAATAAAGTTGTTTTTGTTAATGAAGGGAATGAGGGAGGATGTCTCTCGGCCTGATGCAGCTAGGCTCTTAAACAGGGGAACCTATGGAAACCCGCTGCAGACCGTAGATACAAGGCAAAAAGCTAAAACTCTGCTTTGTTTGTTCTGACAGGTAGACACCGGTTGGTTTTAGCGTATGTTTATGCTTCGCAGCATGAGTAAATGTTTCTTGTAAAAGCAATGCATTACTTGTAAGATGGAGACCTTCTTGCATCATTTTGCTGCTAGGTCTTGGCTGAGAAGCAGAATAATACAGACAAGTGTTTTCAAAAGGATTTTCAAGTGTTTAGGTTAAGAGTCCTACTGTATTGGATATAAAATTGCTTGTTTCAACAACAGCAGTAATGGCACAAACCACCCTGTGCTCTGTGTGATACAGCAGCACAGATTGCTGTAAAGATTAGGTGACAGGGGACGTCTGTCTTCATGCTTTTAACGCAACTATCATCTTCAGAACAGGGAGAAAATGCAAACTGCTCCTTCCCAAGGGCTGGGACCAGTTTGTTCAGCCTTGGACTGGCAGCCAAAAGCAGAGGCAGTGAGACTCGTATCAGAGCTCTTGGCATTCACAGATTTAAACCTCCTTTACCATAAGCCCAGAAGAGGACATTGTGGTCAGCTCTGGTGGATGTAGGACCAGGTGCAAACACAGGTCTTGAGTTCCAGTCTCTTTGTAATTCCTACATCTTGGTTCTTGCTGCTACCTCGTTACAAGGCATCTGTTCTTGGTGCAAAAGTGGCAGCGCTGAATCCAACACGCCTCGCGTGACGTGCCAGGGCAAGACTTTTTGACAGTGAAAGTGCACTCATGACGTGCTGTCTGCTCTGAGTGGTAGTTGTGATTACCAGAAATTAGGGGCTGCTTGCTTGTACCTGCAACAGCTCCCTTTCCATGCTTGGCAGTTGCCAGTTCTGTTTTATGAAAGGTTAAAGGGGAATTCTGCAGCTTGTGAACCAAAAACATCCTCTTTCCTCCCCAAAGGCTAGCTGTACGCATCAACACCTTCTTTAATGTATAATCATGAAACTGGATTCCTGCGTAAGCAGTGTGACCCTCCTAATATGCATTAAAGGAGGAGGTGAAGTAGAAAGGACTCGCACAATTCAAGTCAGAGGCGGAGAATTAGTGGAAAAGGCACGCACCGAGTATTTGTTAATTTAAAGTAAGTATTAGAAAATAGATCTCACAAAACCCTGAGACATGCAGGCACTTGAGTATCTCCATTTCCAAAGGAACACAAGGCTGTTGTGTACAGGAGGCGAGGTGATAGGTACAGTTAGCTTCAAATCATAGCTGATTATTTTTCATAGCGCTTGCACAGCGCTGAGCACGAAACTTCTCAGACAAGGCTAAAGGTTTTTGCTGTGGGAGCCTTGAGCTTGGCTTGATACCAAGAAAGGAAAAGAGCAGGCTGTCTGTACCCAAATATCACCACCCCTTTGCTCCTTATAGTCCTGCCTAGAACATTCCCTCATCTCAGTAGGGTTTAACCTGAGCATTCTCATTTAAACGTGCTCACTAAACCATTGGCTGCTGATTAAGCCCGTCTCTCGCTTCCTGAGCATGGCAGCAGGAGGATGCGGTGGGCTGCTGCTCTGTGCTGGCCCTGGATGCCAAAGGATCTCTGAATTGTCAGCAGCTAAAAGACTGACGTTGATCTGGATTGCACTTGACAAGAAACTGTTCTGTACGCTGACAGGCACAAATTGGGGCCCTGGAAAGGCAGCAGGAGGGGACGCAGGCTGGTTCCACAGCCTTCGTGTCTGGGGAGGTCTTAAACAGGCCAGTGATTCGTTGTCAGTGGGTCGCGTCTGTAGGGGACAGCTTTAGCTTCTTTAAGGAATACTGTATAAATGTGATCCTTCCCTCCCCATCTTTGTGTTTCAGGTCTGGCAAGAGGATTAAGAAGACCAGGAAGTATGACATTATCACCACTCCAGCTGAGCGGGTAGAAATGGCTCCTCTGAACGAAGAAGACGATGAGGATGAAGACTCAACAGTGTTTGATGTGAAATACAGGTACTGCTGCGAGCCTGTCCAGTTAGGCTTGCTCACTGAGCTCTTATTAGGAAAGACAGCTTTCTTCTCTGCTGGGCCTACTTGACAGAGATGAGGCAGTCACGGTCTCCCTTTCACTTTGCCCAAGCCTCATCACTCTCCTTTACAGCTCCAGTTCCTGATTTCTCAGCACACATCTGCTCTGTACTCTCCTGCTCTTATAATAACCATATCACACCCCCTAGGCTCACCGTGCCCTCTGCTTTGCTTTGCAGAGCAGCACAATAGGATACACGTGCCCCGGATAGCTAACGGGGTTTAACAGACTGAACTTCCCCTCTTAGGCAGTTGTTGGCAATCATTCCTCAGTGTCTACACATGCTCTAGACGGAGAACTCTGTGTCAGGGGCTGCTTTGCCAGGTGCTGCCATTGCAGGAAGCTGGAAAGGGAAATAGTGGCAAATCTGCACTGACCTCTGGGTTTGGATGTGCTGTCGTGTTCTGTAACAAAGAAAGGATTGTAGGCCCTCGCTAATATTAGCTGTTATCCCTTAGTAACGAACTTTCACTAAATGTGTTTGCTCTTTTAAGACAGAAGTGGTGTGACAACCCAAGCTTTTGGGTGCCTATTCTGGGCCGGAGATTTATAGCAACCATTCAGCACATGGAGATGCCGCACGTTGATTTATGGCACGAGGGTATCTGCACCTCTTATTTTTATTTGCATCAAACCATCTACAGCACTCGAGTTGCATTCTCATCCAAATATGGCCTACTCTAAAAATCTGTCTCTCTTTGGCTGAAATAAGCTCTTCTAATTATAAAAATGCAGATCTTGACAAGTCCTAACTGGAGAGTTTACAGGCTTTACTCATGTTGCCCATCTCAACTTTGGAAGGGGGGAACGACATAATGTGTTCTGAGCACTTACATGCCAGCATCTAAAACACACACTGGCACATGCTCTGCTGGTCACCTTCAAAATAACTGCATTATTTCTATAAAAAAGTTGGAAGCTGTGAAACAATGAAGGGTGTGAGTTGTGCCATTATGCGTAAATAATTAATTCCTGAATTAGAAGGCGCCTGTCAGTCCTTGCCTACCTGTTGCCATTCTCTGTAGCTGTCCTGTATTTACACTAATAATTTCAGGTTGTGCCATTTCAAGGCAGCTTGTTGGGCCTGGGCTTTGTTAAACCTGAATAGATCTGTCTCACCATGACCTACTTTACCAGCCTGTTTCTCCAGCCCCTCTTTCTCTTAGCTAAGTGGAAATAACTCAGTACTTTCTCTATGAACTTCTGGTAGCGAGATCAGAGGGATTTCCAAAGACAGAGAACAGAAGGCTATCAATCATGGCACTGCTTCGGGATAACATGTCCAATAGTAAAATACTGGATGAACAAAGGAGAGCTTGCTGGAAAACGTCTGACTCATGAGAGCTGAAGTCATATTATCTGCCTGCTCCCCTGGAGCACATGCTGGACTGATGCTCTCCCAAAAAGCTATTCAGTCTTCGTGGGTTCCTTAGCTGTACAAACGGCTCTTCACCTCGTGTGATGCTCTGTTCAGAAACAATAGGGGATTTTGATTTTTAGCCAGCCTGTCCTCTCTTCATCTGTGGGAGTTCCTCCTTTCCACCACCGTACAACAGCTATTAAATTCCACGTTTTCTGAAATCCTTGCTGTAATAGGCGTAGAGTTTTTAGCTCAAACAGAGCTACCTCATTGTAGAGGGGAATATTATTTTACAGACATCCCCTTTGCAGAACTGAGCATAGGAAAGCTTCTTTGAGGATACATTTGCCGTAAAAGGTATCAAGCTACCTGCTCCCTCTGTGCCTCTCAGAGAGTGCATCACTAAATGGCTCCTGTCACCCGTAAAGGCTCTTCTTTGCAAATTTGAATTGCTGAGTTTGACCACCGACAGCCCCAGTAAACCAGTCAAGAGGTTCTTTGTAGGCACTCGTGTTGAGATGGGAAGCAAGCGTCTCACATGTGCCCTCAGTACGTTGGTGAATTACCGGAAGACATAGTAGAAAGTGGGATCCCCTCGCCCCCTTGAAGAAAAATAGCTACCCTGTGCCACCTAAGGCTTCCTTTGTTTCTTGCAGCTGGAGGCAGATTCCAGCAAGACAGCGTAAGGAGAGGTATCTTCATTTCTCTGTTGTTAACAGGAGTTGTAAATGCATGCAGGTAGCCACACGACTAGAGTGATAGGGTTGTTTTGGATGTTCAGCAAGAGTCTACAGTTCTAAGGGAGCCTTTGCTAATTGCTGCATCAGGAAAACTGCTTCCTCTCTATTATCTCAAAGAAAAAAAAAATGCAGACGCATCAGGTGAGCTTGCAGAGGTGTCACTAGGGCTGATGCATAAGGAATAGGATGATACTGCTGTTTCAGCTTGTTAGCTAAACTAAAGCAGCGTGTAATGAGCTGCAGCAACCTGGAAGCAGTTGTGAAGGGGACAGAGGAGTGACAGGTGCCTCCTGGAAGGTACCCACAGGCTAGAAAATACTGTGGTGTCTTTTTTTTTGTGTTCAGTTTTGTATTCAGATGAAGGTGCCTCCCTGCCAGCAGTCAGTATCAGCGGCTGTTTGGGTTTATTCGATCAGCCTCCTAGCAGCAGTGCTCACTTCGTCTGTGGTACGACAGACTTCTGGCCCGTCTGTGTTACTAACTCTTGGCATGGGGATTTTGGCAAGGTGCTGCTTCATACACAGTGCTTCGGTGACTGTACTGTTACTGGGGTTGCTTTCAGAGAGGCCAGACCTCGTGCAGCCCTGTGCTAAGGTAAGGATCCATTGGTGCAGTGCCATGGCTGACCAAGAGTTGTCATTCTGATTTTTTTTAATTATTTCTTTGTGACACACTGGTAGTGAAAGATAAGCCTATTGGCTGGACTACGCATCATTCAATCCTGTAACATATGTGCTGTCATACCTACAGCAGAAGCCAACTTTCTGTAGACTGAGACCTATAATTTTCAGTCTCCCTGGCTCCAGAATATCATGTGAAATTAGCTGTAGTCTTTTTGAGCTGTTCATTGTTGATTTAAGGCTGTGAAACTATGGGAAAAATCATCCATTCTCCAGAAAGCTGTGACTTGCACTTGTCTTTGCGCAGTGCTTTCCACTAAGAAAGCACCAAAAGTATTTTTGAAATACACACTTCTGGGAAAACTTGAGAGTTCAGTGGAAAGGGAATGAGTTTGCCAAAACCTGATGCAGTAGGGCCATATTGGCTGTGACACTACGAGCATTATTCAGCTTAAGTGTTACTCACATGGGCTGTAAGACAGCTACGTGCTTTCAGATCCACAGGACTGCCACCAGCAGGGCAAGAAAAATAATATATCTGAAAGAGCTGGCAATCCGAAGAGCTGACCTCGGAGTACCATGCCATTAGGTGCCTCCTGTACAAATACTAAGTATGTTACCCCAATATCAGCACAGTGCTCTGGCTGATACGCAGCTCGGAGAGAGTCTTTGAGTTTGTAGCACCAGTCTTTGCTGAGGATTACGTGGGTAGACGCTGGGCTGGTTTTTCTGGGGTCCCCCGCCTTGTTGAAAGGTCTGCACTGATGCTAGTATTTATGTTTGGGGGAGTAATTAAGATTCTGTGCCATCTCCCCCACACGATGCAAACAGCACTAATTAAAAGGCAGTTGGCGTCTAGCAGCACCAGGGGGGAAGCCGCACATATACCTCTCCAATTGTTCTCGTGCAGTTAATTTTCCTTCCTTGCATGTATTTGTTTCCAGCCTTACGCGAGGCATCAGAGAACAGCAGGCAGC
Organism: Anser brachyrhynchus; assembly: GCF_964034855.1. NCBI lineage: Eukaryota > Metazoa > Chordata > Aves > Anseriformes > Anatidae > Anser > Anser brachyrhynchus. Next base: position 15,987,996 of record NC_137706.1, on the reverse strand, counting down.
GTAAAGTGGGCTGCTGGGTGAAGGTTGTCACATTTATTTCGGGAGACTTTAAGGTTTTAGGCTCCCACTAGATCCACCCCCCCTCGGTTTGTGGAGCAACGAGGAATAACCACTTCCCTCCATAAAGCTGGCTAATGAGTCACTTCAAAATCTTAACCAAACACAGTCCTTTCTGGGGATGCAAAAGACACCCTCTGCCTGTCTCTGACGAACAGAGGAGCTTGCGTGTGCCGGGTTAGATGCCCCTTTTGCAATCTCACTGCAGTCTCAGGGAAACGGTTCTGTCAATGGCTTTTCTAATCCCGAGAGCACAATTTCTGTGTGACAAGAGGCTGAAAGCGTAAATCAGATATTGTCACAGAGCAAAGGTGCCAAATCACTTTGATATTAACGCCTTCTTGAAAAGCTTCATGGGAATAGTTTTTCAACATGGAGGTTGGTTTTCTATGTATTTGCTCTGGTTTCGGAAGAGGCATTAGGATAAAAAAGTTGAGGAATTATTCTAAAGTTATTATAGAGCTATACTAAGAAAGCAAATTGAATACAGATTCTTTGCTTATTGATCACCAATTCAGTCTGCGCTGAAGGACAAGGGTATCCCTGTCCGACTGATTTTGGACAATATCCCTGTCTGATTGATTTTGGACGATGTGAACTGGCCATCACTCTCCAGCTGTCGGGTATTTTTTCATGTTTTATGATGGGATTACACTTGCTGCGCATCTTGGAAAATGAGTTAGATGGAAAGCTAAATCCCATCCTCCAAGTGTGCTCTGTCATCCCACCAATAGATCTTGATTTTAAAACTCTCTTCTCCTGTTTTCTACTTTAGCAGTTTTCTCTCGCCGTCCTGAAAGAAAGTTGCACAGGTTTCATGGTCTGCTACCTGCTGGTGCTAAACCAGTGATTGATCAGAGAGCTGGCACTGCATGGTACTCAGGAAGTGAAGTGAAGGCAAACACCCCCAGCAAACTGGTGCTAGCATCCATCCCCCCATCACAATATAAGCAGAGTCCACATAATACGAGAAAAAGAAATTAAAACAGCTGCAGAAATAAGCAGTTTCTGAAAAGGTGACTACAATTGTTAGGTTATTAAGCTTATTAACTCTACTGTAGCTCATTGGGGGATTTCTTGTCAGCTTCAATAGAAAATGAAAAACAAGCCCTGAATAAATTCTGTGGTGCCTTGTACATGAGAGGCTTTGAAAGCACTTCATTTATCTGGGTTCCCAGTGTCTCCTCTCCCTGCTGAAGCACGGCTGGCTGGGGCAGTGCATTCTGCTCTCACTACACCCGTTGGGCCAATTTCACAACTGTCCCTGCAGAGCACTGAGTCCAGGGTGAGCTGTGCCACGTGAGTTGAGGAAGAGCTCGGAATTTAAATACCAGAGCTGGAATTTTCCCAACCCAGATGTCAGACTTCTAAGTAAGAACTGAAAGAAAGCCACAAGTTTTTCTTGGGGCGGATTGAGGCCTCTGTCCTTCCTGTCAGCTAAGTGAAATTCCTCAGCTTGTTTTCCACATGGATTGTCATGTTGCTTTCCAGCAGCAGCACCACCAGCAAAACACAGAAGCATTTTAGGAATGTATCTTCCAAAGATCTCTTGAAAGCCAAGAGATTTATGGGGAAGGAGTGGTGGCAGGCAGAGGGAAGAGGACAATAACATTTACTCAGCCATCATTGGAATAAAGGGCTTTTGAGAGCTTGCAGAACATTGTAAAGTAGTACCACATCTAAGGGCTGGTGCAATGCATTTTGGATTCCCCCCTTTTCAGGCCCCGATAGCACTGAACCCTGTGACTACACCTCCATCACAGTTGCAGGGCTCAGCCTTTGATGTGCGGGAGTCTTTTGGGAGACTCTCTGTGAAATACGAGTTACAATATTGGCGTCTTCTTTTTGAAGACGTCCTTTCCAGATCCTAACTGCATGTGCAGCTCTGAATGGAGCAGGGCATTGTCTGCTTGTTAAAGCAAGGTGTATACTCCTGAGGGAGCAGCTGTAATGGATTTTTGGCAAGTGGAAGCCGCAGGCCTTTCTGGATGATGCTAGGTGAATTGCGCTGGGGTTTGTAGCAGCTTAATTTTTTTCTCCCAGCCGCCAGCAGTGACAGGTTGTGTATAAATGGAGGGGTATCATTTATCCTCATCTGAAGGGGGTGCAAATCACTAACTCAGTCAGCCGCTTGCTATAAATACAGCAAATTGCCAAAGCTTTGGTGTTGCTGTTTATGATTTCCTGGGGATCTGCAGCAGGGGAGAAGAGACATGGTCAAAAAGCAGTTTGTGTCGTTTTTTGAAGGGCGGTTTCTTTCTTCATTCTGCCATGCCGTTTGTTACAGAGCACACAACGTCCTGGTGGCTAGTTCAGACTATACACAGGCAGTGAGGTCCTACGCAAGGATGTTTGCCACATTCACCAGAGTATAAGAAGTTCCTATTAAGACTTTTTTTTAAAAAAAAAAACTCTGAAGCAATCAAAACAATAGTGTGTCTGGAAGAGAAGCCATTGCAAGGAAGACAGTCCACATGCCTTGGTTAGTAAGGGGCTGGATTGCTGTGGGATCTGAGATGCGATGTCCCTGCAGTGCCCCCCTCCTGTGTGCACACTCCCTTCTCTAGTCTGTACAGTGGCTGGCCACAGGACCTCTCAGCATCTGGGCTTTGTCTGATTTAACTACTTTTTTCTTTGCTTGGTCTAGCTTCTCCTGGCATAGCAATAACCTCATCTCTGTGTCCAGTGTCACCATGGAAATCAGCTGCTGGAGGGAACTGATAGCAATCAGAGCAAATAACACTGCCTTTGTGACTTTGTTTTTTTTTTTCCCCCCACTGTGCACATCAGTTCTCATCTCTGTCTGTCAGCTATTTAATTGCCAGTCTTCTGCAACTGTACTAATTCTTCCTGCTTTCCAGGTAGAGCATTTGTGTGGAGTACTGGTGCCCTGCCAGATGTCATTCTGCTCTCGAGGGACCTGCTGAAGCCATAACTGTGAAAGGGGAGGCTTTCATCTCTGCAGCGTTAAAACCAAACCAAGCCTCACCTCCTCGAGGTGCTGTTCGTACAGCAGGCTATGGATCTTCTGACCAAAACATTGCCATTTGGTTTCCTGGTTTCTCAACTACTATGTTGGAATGACTGGAGTTCCTCCTTGCAAACTCATCTGTCTCTTGCTTAAGAGGACTGCTGTGTCACTAAAGCATGACAAGGTGCAGCCCCGTGTACTGACTTGCAGCTCATTATGGTCTAAATAAATTTTGCAGAAGAAAGAAAAGGAAGATTGACTCAAGCTGCCCCAAGGACTTATTTTCTAAAACCCCAATTCAGTACTTCAGTCACTGTTAAACTTTGGTCGCTGTAAAACAGGTCATGTGTTTAAAAATTAGGAAGGATATATTTTATTCTGGGCCTTACAGAAGTGTCTTATGGCTTGAGGTGATAAAAATGTAAGTAAGCCATGGTGAAATACCACACTATGTTTAGTGTAGGATTTTTGGGGGAAGGGGGTGAAAGGTTGACTTATGCAGAACATTTTCTTGACTTGCTACTGATTTTTTTTTTAAAAAAAACTATTGCACTAAGCTTTCATAATGACATTCTCATTGTCCCAAGGAGCTCTGACCAGACCAACTCCAATAAATGAGACCACAGGGAAATAGGAAGAATCAGGCATGCCCTAAACCACAACAGTCTTGGATTAAAGAAGATATATTTTTGTAATTTTCTGCCCTTCCACAGGGACTAAAGGCGTTTTGTACTGCTCTGTGTCCTGTGCTCACTGTAACTTGTCTACCAATCATCTATATTACTTTTTTTCTAAGCAAAGTAAGTCCTCGTGTGAAATGATTAGAAATGATGCAGAAAGAACACTACTTACTCTTCATGGAAGCTTTGTGTAAGTGATCTTAATCTGTATCAAACTGGAAGTTTTCCCCTACCACCTGCTTGACAAATCCCATTAAACTCAAGGATGCATTTTTAACCATTACTCCCTGCTATGCTTCGTGCTGCAGAGGTCAGAGCTGTGGGATGGCATTACGAGAATTAGATAGCTGCATCTGGATGGATTTGGTTTAGGAAACCGCAAGCATGTATACTTTCCAGGCTGTCATTAGAAAGGGCAGACCTAACTGGTTTAGTTTCTTTACTTTGCGGTTTTCCTTTAAAGTAACCACAGATGCAGCTCAGACTCCTCCTTGGCATGTTTACTCTCCGTTTGCTGTACCCCTTAACACCTTTTTACTTTGGGTTTGAAGCTGGCTGAAACTTTTTGTCGGGACTGTGCATTTTCTAACTGTTTTAGGGTTGTCCCACTGTTTGCTTGACCTCCTACAGTTACAACCCTTCAAGGAGACTGCAGTGAGTCGCCTTTTTTTTTTTTTCCCCTTTTTGCAATCTGAGTGTTGCTGAGAACACTGAACTGCTTCGTCATGATACCACAACCTACGCTAGTTCTGCACGGTTCCCTTGGGCCCTGCAGTCAGTAAAAGGAGGTGAAGGGAATTTTTTTTTCCCCAGCATCCTTGTGCTTTCCTCAGAGCAGCTCCCAAAACATCACTTGCTTTCCCTAACTGTGACTCAGCAAAGGCTTTGCAAACAGCTCTCTCAGCCAGGATGGAAAAATCCCACAGCAGACTGTTGTGTTAATGTTAGTCATCAAGACAATATAAAAATGCTTTGTTATTTTCATTCATGGAATGAATTTGAGTCATTCCACATTACTGTTACTAAGCAATATTTAACATGTCAACTATTACGGTGAGAGTGGAAGAACTGATGTTGGGGCCGAGCAGGTTGTCTCCTGGCTGGTAGAAGTTGCAGGGACCAGTAGGTTGAACGACGCTGCAGGTTGAGATGAAAGCTGGGGATCTTTTCCCCACCTTGGTAAAACAGGTTTCAGATTTAGGCTGGATGATTCTGTAGGAAATACTGCATTCCTTCAGGACCGAAGTACTTTGAAGATCAGGAACTGATCTGAAGACAGGCCTTTTGAAGTCAAAGAAGTGGCGATGCTGAGAGGAAGGCTGGGTTAGAAGCTCCTGTTTGCATTTGCAGGTGATGGAGCGAGGTGGCTGTGCTGCCTGAGCAGACACCACAGCAACATGTTCCTTCGCACACTTCTGCCAAAGGCATTCAGCTGAGCAC